>NC_043963.1:49941360-50153860 GCF_902148855.1 Sphaeramia orbicularis
AGTATACCCACTAGAATAAACTAGACTACACCACTGGTTCCCCCAGTTGCCAAAAAAAACCAAAACAGACTGTGCAGTATCCAAATATTCCATCAGCTCTGTGTCCTGTACCTCATGGAGAAGAACTACCAGTTACTGATCCTCCAGAATCCTTCTCACTAGACTCAAATGATGAACAAGATGAGGATGAGGACCAGGATACAGTTCACACTGTGGCATCAACATCAGCTGACCCAGACTTTAGGCCACCATACCCTCTACTGAACCACATCTCATATCACAGGGTGAACTACATGATCTAGTCAGGGATTTGAACTGCACAAGAGTAAAGCAGAGCTGTTGGGTTCCAGACTACAACAGCGGAACCTCTTGGCGAATAATGTCAGGATTTCCATTTCCGGGACTTAATAGAAGGTGATATGGTGCACTGCAAGGCAAGGCAGATTCTTTGTATAGCACAATCATACACAGGGCAATTCATAGTGCTTTACAAAATGGAAAAAAGACAAGTTAAAAACACAATTACATAAAACATAATAAGAACAAATGATGATCAATTAAAATAAAGTAAAAGAGATGAGTGCAGATAGAACACTTCCAGTTGTTATATGCACAACTGAACAGCCACAATGACATTAGGCCCTTTCCCACTGCAGGAACTTTTGCAGGAACTTTCTGTATTACCCTGAACTTTCAAAGTTCCTGGTGCATTTCTACCGAAAAGTCCCCAGGAAATGACTTCCCCCGGCCCCAATTTACCCCGAAGAAGTTCCTGGTAGGGAGGTAGTACTTTCCAGATTACCAGGAACTTAAGGGGCGGAGCTGTGTGTTGGAGAACACAGAGTGGTGGACTAGACTCGCAGCATTTCCGCATTCTGTTCACGCCAATATTTAATTCATTTAATTTCCCAAGCTTTGTATTTTGATAATTCGAAAAATGGACCAAAAGAGAAGCTACAACAAGTGGACGGACGATGAGGAAATTCCGATGGACTTTGAATCGTCGACTCGAAACGAGCGAGTAAAAGCTGTCGGAGCCAAAATAAGACAAAGCCTAAAGAAATTCGAGAAAAGCCGAAGAAACTTATGTAGGATTAAAAGAAACTAAAGGACCACAACAGTTGCAGTGGATCCGACTGTCGAACAAACCAATGGTATGTATATGACAGAAATATTCCATTTAGTTCATTCCATGCTGTAACAGTAGTCAGCGGAACATCAGCTGTTTAGACAAAAGTGAAGTCCGGTTAACCTAATGCTAACTGGTCAACAGTCTGACACTAAACCTAAATCAGAAAACTGGATGTATTCGTGTTGTCGCCGTGAGCTGAACACTGATTTATTCTTTATGTTATTGATTTCCACCTGAAATGGACCGGACGGACTCGCCTCTTTTTCCGAACCTGCGTTCCTTTGTGTGCTGGTCCATCATCTACTGCTGTTTACAACAGCCCAGGTTAGACATTTGACATGTCACATCATAGTAGTAGGAATCTGTCATCATGTGTTCTGTTATTCATTTATGCATTTTTATTACTTTTCATGTAGGAAAGCGAAAAAGGGAGTGGGACCATGGAGTTCTAGACCAGCTGGATCACACACTGGTCCAAAAACCTGAACCTTTCACAGATGTTTATTTCCCTTTCATTCTCAAGGCACCTTTGTTTTGTTTCAATTTTTAAAAAAAAAAAAAAAAAAAAAAATCTAAACTAATAGTGTCTGTTTATTTACAAGGCATCAAAATATGAGTAGAGTATAAGTACTTTTATAAGTAATATGCAGTCAAATTAAATGCAGGCATTTGAGTAAATCTGTCTGACTTTAGGGTTGAACCTGGACTATATACATGAAACAATAGAAATGGAACAGAGCCATCCATCAAAAATAAAGTTAGATGTGATTTAGTTTAAGGTATGAGAAGTTGAAAATACATGTTCTACCATTTTTAAATACAAATTAAGGCTATGCAAAGATGGTTAACTTCATTTAGAATGTATTCCAGATGGATTAAGTGATTCAACAACCAGTAAAATGTTAAACCGAAACTGTCCACTTAAGTACTGTAATTTTATTGTACAAGAGGTTAGTTTGTGAATGAACTTGACTACAGTTTCTGTTACTGCTCCCTCATGCATCATCAACCTGATCTGAATAAATTACCCTGAACTTAAGGGTGCGGTGGAAATGTAGTTACCAGGAACTTTTTTACCCCAAAAAGTTCCTGGTAAATAAGTTCCTGGTAATAAAGTTCCTGGGCCTTTTGGTGGAAAAGGGCCTATTGATAGTTTGATGGTAGCCCTGGATATCACTCATGATCCAAGTGAATGGAGATTGTTCATTGATTCATACAAAACGAGTTTAAAACCTGTGTTATTGCACAATGGAAACCTTTTGCCATCCATTCCAGTTGTTCATGCAGTCCATATGAAAGGGCCATATGATAACATGAAACAGCTCTTGAGGTGTAGAAGTAGGAGCAACATCAGTGGTAACTCTGTGGTGATTTGAAAGTTGTTGCTCTCTTGCTTTGCCAGCAGGGTGGCTACACAACTACTGCTGTTTTCCCTGTGAATGGGACAGCCGAGCCAGAGATTCTCATTATGTGAAAAAGGATTGGCTAATTTGCCAGGCATTGAAGCCAGGAAAAAAAATCCACCTTTTCTTGACTCCCAGATATTTTGTTATTACCTTTACTGTACGTACTAAACTGGGGCTAATGAAGAACTTTGTAAAAGCTGTGGAAAAACGAGCAGATTTCAAATACTGTATCTTTATGAAACTTTCCAAGGCTAAGTGAAGCTAAAATCAAGGAAGGTGTCTTTGTTGTCCACAGATTGAGAACGTCTTAGAGATGATACTTTTGATCATCTTTAAGTAGGAAGAAAAGATAGAATGGGAAGCCTTTCAGTTGATGGAAACAGGGTTTCTGAGAAACATCAAGGCAGCAATTATAAGCAGCAGGTGGCAAACCTCCTGAAGTCCCTACAAGGCACTTGGCTGCAATGTCATTGAAAATACACTTCTTGCATTTGCATCTGGATTTTTTTCCACTAAACTGTGGAGCTGTAAGTGATGAGCATGGGGAGTGGTGATTTCACCAGGACATTGCAGCCATGGAGAAAAGGTATCAGGGAAAATGGAATCCTTCTATGCTGGCTGACTACTGTTGGAATATATAGAGGGATGATCCTGATTACCATGTACAAGAGACAAGCCAAAAAGCGCCATGTACATCCTGAATAACTGTTGTTTTAAGTGACGTTTTAAGTGAGTTTCAGTCTGTCTTTTCATATTATGTTTTGTTACAAAAGTCATGCGACTTCCAAAAGTCATGAATAAATCACTAATTTCCCAAAAAATTTTATACCAGTAAATCATTCCTGTGTAATGTCTTCCTTGCTTCTTGTCTTTATAATTGCATGGATCAACTGTAACCACACTATTTAATCTGGGATTAACCTTCATCCTACAGCTGGGGGTCCAACTGGACCTCAGGACATGATTTTTATATGTCTCTGCTGTATCATTCATTGAATGATCACTTTGTGCTAGGAGTTTGTCTGTCTGTATGTTCCATGTTCGATTGCTTTATATTGGTTCCAAAACAATCTGACATACTAGGTACTGTATTCAACTTGTGATCAGGGTCCAAATGGACTCCAGCTGAATAGAGGTTTTTCTTAGTCCATAATGAGCAACGAAAATTTAATTTTATTATTTGTTTCAGTAAGTGATGGCGAATAGAAATAGAAGAGCAAGGTACACTGCTGCACAAGCCCTTAGGTCTATTTTAGAAGCAGAGGACAGCTCTGAGGCTGAAGATTCCGAGACATCCGATTGTTAAAAATCAGGGTGATTTGATAATTTGTATCACCCTCATTCTTACACAATTAGTTATTGGTAATGGTGCTTTATGATACAAACTGTATTCATACATAATAAAAACATTCCAAACTAGAGGCACTCGGAGAGCGCAGACCTCTGCCAAGGCCGATCAGTGGGCCCCCCCATGCCCCCTCCGATCACCACCAAAATTTAATAATTTGTTCCCTGTGCCAGTATCAACATTCCTGACATTTTCATCCAAATCCGTCCATAACTTTTGGAGTTATCTTGCACACAGACAGACAAACAGACAGACAAACCAACACCGGCAAAAACATTAACCTCCTTGGCGGAGGTAATGAAATGATGTTTCCTGTCTGTTACTAAGATGTGATATCACCATATATCACAGTGGGGGCCACATGGACCCTGGCTGGTAGGATTAGGATACGAAATATGTTGGTAGGATGAAGGTTAATAAAGTATTCTGAATCTGATGAATCCTGTCAATGTCCAGTCTAGATGCTGACTGATTGATTGTAATGTTTTTTTCTTTTTTTTTTTTTTTTTTTTTAAGACATGAGAAGCTACTCACTGCATCAGTTAGGGTTAAGCAGGTGTGGCCCTGTTCATGTGCCCCCCCCCCCCACCCACACACACACACACACACACACCATACATCCATAAACACAAAATAATTTCAGTCTGAATTACGACACTAATTTATGTCAAAAGCTCACTGGCTATACATACCAATCTGTTACATTTAACACAGTGACAGCAAAACAATAAAGATTGTAATAAATATTGACTGACTTTGGTGCCGGAGGCTGTAGTTTGTGTCCTGGTCAGGGTGTTCCCCGTTTCTGATGCACTCACCATCTGTCAGAAAGGCCATAAAGGGCCAAGTGCTGCTCGCTGCAGAACCAAAAGGATGGAGCTGGTCCAGAAGGGTGGAGCTGGTCCAGTATCAATCCCACCCACCACCAGAATCAGCCACGTCCACCAGTTCCGAAGAGGCACTTCAGGAAGCGTTTTCCAGTCTGTACATCTACGGCACCACAGCTGCATTAAGATATAGGCTATTTGTGAGAGACTGTGATTCAGGCTGTTAGTCAATTAATTTAAATTACATCACATTACTGACTTTTCTAACATCTAGCCTAAATTACGCAGTTAAACATATGGAAGTGTACTGATTACTAGTCCGTTAACTGTTCATATGGCATTATTGTATGCACATTTAACCAAAATTATTAGTCTCACATTAGTCTCCTCTGGCTCTCAGCTCTGTCCCGTGTTGATAGTTAGAATAGATGCTCGCTCTATTCATCATTCAGTCAGATAACGCAGTGTGTATTAATGTATGAAGTAGGTGTTTAGTGATCCAATCCCTCCTCCAGTATTATGTGTTGTTCTCTAGTGAAACAGGACAGGTAGTGTAGTTAATGAAGATGTTAGGCATTGATGCAGGTGACCAGGGTACGATTCAAAACTTGATTTTGGTGTTTTCCATTTCGTATTTATACACACAGTAGGACAGATGGATGAAGAGATTTTGCTGACCAAAAAGTCTTAGAATAGCCTATTTATCCAAAAAGAATTACTAGGGGCCTAATATTCGAGCATCATCAGTAAAATCCTGAATGCCCCTGTCCCCTCCCTGATGGACATCTACAACCACTGGTGTCCTCCAGGGCCTCAGTGTCATAAAGCCTTCATCAGCCTTCTGCCCACGGTCTGGTTCCCCTTCTGTCATCTGGGAACAACTATCATATCCACCGTTCCAGCAGTGACGTGCAGTCAGAGGAGGCAGGGGAGGCAGAGCCTCCCTTGTCAATCTTGAGAAGAAAAAAAACTTGACTATAAAATATAATAAATGTTGATAGTTGTCAGCTGGTATGTCCTATAAACTCATTTTCTGTTCGAATCCAATATTATTATTATAATTTTTTTTTTTTTTGTCAACTAGAATAGCAGAATTTCCGCATGCTCCATTCAAATACAGGGAGGAGATGCGCCGTGAGGCAGCGCTGTGCTGTGCCTCCAGGAGAACTGTCTACTCCCCTCATGAACTCTGCTGGTACCGGATGAAAATATTGTGTCGCTGTCCCTCTGTATATCGCAGTTAAAATGCTTTCAAACACTCTGATTATATGCTGTATCCTTCCATAATCTGCATAACATATGGAATGTATTTCTGTAATGTGTTTAGGCTCGCAGATTAATCATAAAACCGCAGTGAAAAAGTCACTAGGGAGGCAAACAATACCCCTGCCTCATGATAGATGGCACCTGTGAGTCCACAGATTCATGCGCTTATAATCTTCTTCGTTCTTTTTTATACACTTTAATTCACCAGGATCGGCGCATGGATTTCATGTACAAAATAAAGGTAAGACCATAAACTTCTTTTTATTTTTAGTTTGAGATGGCTCTTTTTGAAGGTTTCCTGTTGAGTTCCTGCCAGTCTACCTATGCTGACTTGATGCAGAGCCCATATACCCAGGCCATTCCTTTTGCTCACTCTCTCTATTCCAGTTTCTCAGGCCACCGTATATTTGTAGATCTGGCTCTGAAAGAGTCATTGCCTCCCCAGCCATGAACCCCACTGCACGTCACTGCGTTCCAGATATAGTAGGGTACATGAAATAGATTCAGCTAATCAATATTATTATTGAACTAATAATACTATCTGTGTTTATTATTATTTTTAACATTATGTATTCTTGATTCAGTATGTCTGAGGTACTGGTACCTGTTTTAGAAACGGTATTTGTGAAAGAGAAATGACAACTGAAGTAATTTTGTAACCTTGTATCTTGTGGCATAATTGTTCCTCATCAGCATATTCTGTGTGGTCTCCTCCAAGACTCCATTCATGAGGCACAAGGGGTTGATGAACTGTTTGTTGAATATGAAAATGATGTGGCTCAAGTGCTGTGCAGAGCTCAACCAATTTTATTTATTTATTTAAGAAAAACACACTTCATTAGAGTAAGGCATATTTGGTATGTTCACCAACACAGCCTCTGGATTATTTTAATGCAGGACTACTGTCAGGAAGCTAATATCCATACAGATTTCACATTGCCATTCACTGTATATTCAGCTAATTTGAATAGTTGTATGAATTAAGAGGGTATTTGGACGGACATGCACGTTAGGTTAATTGTTAAATGGCCTACAGGTGTGAAAGGGAGTGTGAATGGTTGTTTATGTATATAGTCTATGCTCTGTGATTGACTGGTGACCAGCCAATCGTGTACCCTGCCTCTCCCCCAAGTCTGCTGAGACACCCTCCCACAGCCCTTGTGAGGCTAAATGATACTGAAGAATGAATAACCGAGTGTTTATAGTGAGAAGCTTTATGCATGTAATATAACAGACTGCACCCGCCTCTGGAATTCCCTCCCACCCAATGTCCGATACATTTACAGTTATTGAACACATAATAAAAAGTAAAATATGGAAAAATGATCTTCATGTATTATATCTTTCAGATTTTTACAATATATTTTTTTTAATTAGAAAATTGTCATTCCGAGATGAGCATTCACCATGCAGATCTGCCCGTCTTCACATGGCTGTAACTTTTTTGTCAACAGCAATTTTTCTGAAACCAAAAACAGATCCAAAACCTACACAAAATTTGCTTAAAAAATAGCTATAAGAGAGTATTGGGGGACTATTTATTTATTTTTTTTTTTTTTACCACACATGTATAGCTCCCCTTGACCAGGCCCATATTTATACTTCTAGTTTTTAAATATTTCTTGCTGTTTTAAATGTTTTTAACCATGTTTTATTTTGTACAGTGTCCTTGGGTGTTTAGAAAGGCATCTATAAATAAACATGGCATGCAAACAACAGAAGGGTTCATACAGTTTCAAACATAGATGTGTGGGAGATGAGCATATACACACACCCAGTAACAGAACTAATTTGAGAAACTTGAAATGATTCATACACACCTTCCTGTTTCACAGCAATGCTGACATGATTCTCCATGTGATACTCCACCTTATAAAAATCAGCTAATGCCATTTAACCAAAGGTTCAGTGATAGCTGCTGCAGCAAATTGTATATCTGTTGAGACAGAAGGGGATCCTGTCCTCTCCTCAGTTTTGTCTGATGCATCTGTGCAGGTCAAACACACACAAGCACACACCTTTGTCTGATACGTAAAAAAGTTACGATAAGTTCTCATAATACACACACTGAGCACATTTGCTTAAATTTGCCATAGGTCTTGCTCATTTTTGTGGAGTTTTTCAAGCGTACTGTTTAGTGGGGAATTAACTACCATGCTAATTACATTAGCATGTATTTACTGCCTAATTTACGGCACGTAATACATGATAAACATTTAAAAAATAATGCTTATGTCGATATACAAGATATACCTAGAAAAACATTTTAAACACTTAATTATGTCTACGTTACGTTACTTACAGCCATGAAATTTAAGTAAAATTGTAGTCATATTCAGTTTTGAAGGTTTATCCGTTTCCACTTCCTCAAACCTACCACTGCTCTGAACATGCTGGCTCTCTGGAAGTCTATCAATGGGTGTGACTGATACAGGGGGGAGGGATTAATCCTGGCTGAATGGGCGTCACTGATACAGGGTGGGTTCTGCAGCAAGCACCCCTCTCAAATATTGCTAGTTGTTTTACTCTGGGGCCCATACAGCAGTGGAGTGGGCCTGGAGAGTTAGAGGAATAGTAAAGCATCTGCAGTTTCACTTTCATTTTGCACCTGATGGGTATATTCATTTGAACATGGTAAAACTGCTCCAACAAACTGACTAATTGCTTCATCCTGGGTTGCCAGGTTTTCCTTACAGTCACCATTTTTACTGTTTGGCATTGCCAGATCATCAGCATTACTGTTGAACTCAGGGGGCTTGCATTCTCAGAATCAGGAGTTACAGACTATCATTCCAGGCTCAACTTCACTGTGTACTTTATGGAATGAACTAATGAATACGTGTCATTTCCTCACAGTGAGTAAGCCTGAAATGTTATTTGTGTTCATTGAAAGTCTGTTAAACAACGGGGGGCTTGAAGGTGTGTGTTGCATTCAGGTGGCTTTGTGACTAGAACAGTGATTAGAGATGGGGCTTGATTACAGATTGTCTGCTTCCCCTCTAGGATGTATTTTTAGCTAACACTGCGGCCTAGACCTCACATACACATACACTATATTGCCAAAAGTATTTACTCACCGGCCTTAACTCGCATATGAATTTAAGTGACATCCCATTCCTAGTCTATGGGGTTCAATATGACGTCAGTCCACCCTTTGCAGCTATAACAGCTTCAACTCTTCTGGGAAGGCTGTCCACGAGGTTTAGGAGTGTGTTCATGGGAATTTTTGACCATTCTTCCAGAAGCGCATTTGTGAGGTCACACACTGATGTTGGACGAGAAGGCCTGGCTCTCAGTCTCCGCTCTAATTCATCCCAAAGGTGTTCTATTGGGTTGAAGTCAGGACTCTGTGCAGGCCAGTCAAGTTCATCCACACCAGAGTCTCATCCATGTCTTTATGGACCTTGCTTTGTGCACTGGTGCTCAGTCATGTTGGAAGAGGAAGGGACCAGCTCCAAACTGTTCCCACAAAGTTGGGAGCATGGAATTGTCCAAAATGTCTTGGTGTGCTGAAGCTTTCACAGTTCCTTTCACTGGAACTAAGGGGCCAAACCCAGCTCCTGAAAAACAACCCCACACCATAATCCCCCCTCCACCAAACTTTACACTTGGCACAATGCAGTCCTACAAGTATCGTTCTCCTGGCAACCACCAAACCCAGACC
Source organism: Sphaeramia orbicularis (assembly GCF_902148855.1). Taxonomy (NCBI): domain Eukaryota; kingdom Metazoa; phylum Chordata; class Actinopteri; order Kurtiformes; family Apogonidae; genus Sphaeramia; species Sphaeramia orbicularis. The sequence continues at coordinate 49,951,004 of NC_043963.1, forward strand.
CACCCATCAGATTGCCGGATGGAGAAGCGCGATTTGTCACTCCAGAGAACGCGCCTCCACTGCTCTAGAGTCCAGTGGCGGCGTGCTTTACACCACTGCATCCGGTGCTTTGCATTGCACTTGGTGATGTTTGGCTTGGATGCAGCTGCTCGGCCATGGAAACCCATTCCATGAAGCTCTGTGCACACTGTTCTTGAGCTAATCTGAAGGCCACATGAAGTTTGGAGGTCTGTAGTGTTTGACTCTGCAGAAAGTTGAGAAAGTTGGCGACCTCTTCGCACTATGCGCCTCAGGATCCGCTGACCCCGCTCTGTCAGTTTACATGGCCTACCACTTCGTGGCTGAGTTGCTGTCATTCCCAAACACTTCCACTTTTTTATAATACAGCTGACAGTTGACTGTGGAATATTTAGGAGTGAGGAAATTTCACGACTGGATTTGTTGCACAGGTGGCATCCTATCACAGTTCCACGCTGGAATTCACTGAGCTCCTGAGAGCGACCCATTCTTTCACAAATGTTTGTAAAAACAGTCTGCATGCCTAGGTGCTTGATTTTATACACCTGTGGCTGTGGAAGTGATTGGAACACCTGATTCTGATTATTTGGATGGGTGAGCGAATACTTTTGGCAATATAGTGTAGTTTCTTAAATCAACCTTCTGTTCATTTTGGCCTCTTGTCCACATGCACATGCAGAGAAAATGTATCTTACAGTGTAAACATATTTAACTCTTGCTTATTGTTTCTGTTTTACATGAGCTGAATTCGTGCAATTCTAGTGTGACCAAAATAGTACTGGTGATAACTTTGCCAGCAGGTCTTTTTACATATTTTACTCATAGAAATAATAGAGGTTACATCGGCCAACACTTGACAAGACACAATGGGTTTTTACATGCTCTTGGTGACATTTCAAGTTTACGTGTGTAAAGCACAGCTCAGACCAAAGATGTGGTGTTGAAGTGTTAAACCAACTTGTCTCAGTTTGACTCTTTTTAGGTATTGTTGCTCATATTTTTAACAAACACAATAACATCAACAGATAGTGTTGCTCACATCTTTGACAAATGCAATAATATCACCAGTTATTCCTCTTGTCAAGTGGTAGGGAAATGATAGGACTCATGCGCACGGTGCTGAAGGGAGAAACGGATTTTATAACAGAAAATACAACATGAGGAACAAACATAAAACCTGTGGGGAATAGCGGCAGTCAGTGTTCATATAACTGGATTACGGAGTAGTCCAGGTTATGGTGAGGTGATGAAATGATCCAGCGCTGCACAGCCACAGAACAGAAGCTGAAGCTTATAAGCAGATCCGAATAACAAGGAGCTTTGCTTTGGCTGTGCAGCGTGAAACAGGTGGAAGAAATGTGAGTCTGATTGTTGAGGGCAGAACGGAGGGGGAGGAGCCAGTGGCCATACCGGAGTGGACTGTGACACCTCTGGTGAAATCCTATCTCTACTGAAAGAGTTTTCTCCCCCATTTGACACAAGCTCCTTTAAATTAAAAAAAAATTATAAATAAATAAAAATGTTGCAATATGTAACCTAGGTTAAAAGTCTGTATTAAAAATTAGTTTATTTCATATAAAAAACAGACATCTGTATTAAAAACAGTTAAATTTATATATAAGAGAAAAGAGAAATTGATCTGTGATAAAAGAAATTATTTAAAAGTTTATTTTGTAAGAGATGTTTGGAAACGAGCTGTCAGCCAATCAGGAAGAAGCTCCCGCCTATCTACAGGTTGAGGTGCACTTCCTCTGGAGCTGCTGTGAGGAGAGAGAGCAATCTCCGCATCGAGCACGATACTTTGTGAAAATCCAACACTAAAAGTGGACAAAACTGATAAAAAAAAAAAAACTATCTGAGAAATGTCCCGTGATGGCCTGGATCTGTGAGAGTGTGTTAGGAAGAAATTCTCAGGAAGAAAACGCATCAGTGAGAGATCCCTTTTGCCGTGCTAAATGCTAATCGCTAGCGCTAATACCTACCCAGTTTAATCGTTAGCATTCAGGCTAATGGCGGAGTGCTAGCTTTGGATGCTAATCAGCACGTGGTTGGACAGCATACACTAATGCTAAAAGCCTTGGTCTAACATTTTAAAAGTGCAGTATGAAACGTTTGCATATTTGTTGAACACTGATCTGTAAAATGTGTTGTTTTAACATCTTTGTATGTGCATTTTAAACACATTTAGCCACACCTTACTGACTATTTACTGTATTTTTTATCAGTTCTAATACCTGCACTGCAACTCACAATCTGTTTTGATTGAGCCAATATTAAATTCTTAATTTTAATCGAGACTGTTTTTTTGTTTTGTTTTAACTGTTTCTTATTCTTGTTTAAATTTCTTAATTTATTTAGAGATTTTCTGCAATATTTTATTCTGCTATTGTCTATGATTTTACTGTTTACTCTGTTTCTATGCCTTTGTAAAGCATTTTGAATTGCCTTGTGTATTGCCTGTGAATTTTTTTTCCTTATTGTAAAGTGTAAACATGTATCTCTGAAGAAATGTATAACAGTGGTGAATAAGCATTAGGCGGGGTACACACCTAAGGATTTTCTAAATCTGAAGAGATTTTTTATCTGTAACAGACCCCACACATGAAGACAAAAATTCAGGCATTGGACAGTTTTGATCGTACTGTGTGTGGTGTGCTCCGATAATCTCAACACAGCACACCACACACATAACGACTCTGTCCCACCACCCACCGATTTAGAATTTTGTTCTCCAAGCCAGAAATCTGGCGTGATCAAACATAATCTAACAAAAATTAAGAACAAGAAACAATTCATGGATTAAAATAATTTGCAGGACACTTAATGATGATCATCATCTAATTTCCCTGTGGTTGATCCACATCCGGTTTTATTTTGAAGTGAGCTTCACATCTGTTTACATCCAGCCACAGATGTCATTGAGGAGCACATATTAGAGATTTAATGATAGTATGCGTTTTAGGCAAAAATGAAGCCCATAAAAGTGAGTTATGTGTAGACAATGTGTTTAATAATGGGTTGGGTCAGGTTGCGGGTCTAATGTATGTGGATACGGGTGGGTGCGGGTTCGGAAAAGTGGACCCATGCAGGACTCCGCTCGGGAGTAGTCGGCTTTCACCAAACACATGATGGTTTTTCGTCATTAATATTGAACAAGTTTAATATTTACGATTGTCGGCCCTGACCCGTTCAGAGCCAATTATTGGGACAAATTCACTCTTAACACACCACAGGATAATCTTATAGGACAATCACATAAGACATAAGATAATCTGGTGTTTGCCATCCTTGGTCGGGAACTGGGAAAATCTGGACAAAAACAGCCCGATTATCTTAAAGTATGTACCCTGCTTTACTTAATCACTATTAGTTGAAATGTAGTTGAAGCAATCACATACAAAGCATTTTACACATTTTATTTAAAACACATTAAAACTGATATTTAGAAAACATCTCAACTCGCACAGAGGAAAATTTTGAACAAACATGAGCATCTGATCTCTTATTTAGTGAACAACATGGAACAAAAATAACAATATGGTGAGGGAGCATGACAATAGTAGCACAGTGTGTTTATGTAGCAATATCAGGCTGCCTCTGTGTTCCCACTCAGTCAGTCTACCCATCTGTCCCAGCATTTCCACTGGTAAGGTTTTGCAAAATCCTTGCAGCCACACCATACATTTCATATGAAAAAATCATCATTGCCACATTAAACTTATACATATTTATAATAGGCCAGGACAAACGTCCTGCCCCTCAAATGAAAGTTTGCAAAGATTCAGGAGGTAGGGAAAAGGTAAATAAGCATTAAGTTTAACTTTCATGGTCCGTGCCACACGTACCCCCCCCCCCCCCAAAAAAAAAAGTATTATAAGTAGGATGGAAGCCATCCTCAGCGGTGGGGACAACCCCGTCGGTGATTAAAAGCAATTGAAATAGCAGGCAGGTCATAGACGTTTCTTAGACGTATAGCCTACTGTACTTTCCGGACTATAAGCTGCCAACTTTTTTTTTCATGCTTTGGCTTATACAACGATGCAGCTCGAGTATAGGTTTTCATGGGCTAACGAACTCCAGGGGGCACTCTAGCAGGAAGCGCAAAAGCGAGATGGACAGGTGGAAGAGGTGATGCGAAGAGGAGAAGTTTTAAGCTTAACAATCATTTTGTGTGTCATGCACAAACCCTCATCATGGAAAACACACGAAGAATGCATATGATGCAGCTTTTAAGTTAAAAGCAATCGATCTGGCTGTCCAAGAAGGAAACAGAGCTTCTGCACGAAAGTGCCAATGAGAGCGACAACGGAAGAGAGACTGAGCAGGTATGTCTGAGGCCTTTGTGAGGCTGTTCAACTCCGACACTGAAGAAGACAACTTCAGTGGTTTCAATGAGTAGAAGGAAGATGAAGACAGCGATCAATGAGTTTTCTGGGTTTTTTAACCAGCCGTGTTACAGGCACTGGGGAAAAAGCAGTGAAAGTATGTAAATAAATATTTAAATAATCTTTGTTTACCATCTTTCTGTGTAAATATCTCATGTTACAACATGGGCACCTGCGGCATATAGTCAGGTGCGGCCTATATGTACACTTTTTTTTTTTTTTTTTTTTTAATTTGGTGGGTGCAGCTTATATTCAGCTGTGGCTTAGAGTAAGGTGTGGCTTTTAGCCCGGAAAGTACAGTACATTGCTGGCACTAACTTTCACCTGAACCGAACTGTTGGCAGCGCTACAGTGTGTCAGTATTGCGGTTTTGCACATATGTCACATGATCATGTGGTTTTCTGTTTATGACACCATATTGGTAGGCAAGCTTTCCTTGGATCATACAATTGCCCATTGTTGGTGATATTTATCTTTCTCCTGTGTAGATCTACAATAACATAAAGCTTTAAGCAGTATGATCATGGTAACCACGTGTTGCAGTTGGTTGCAATAATCAGCAAGAAAAAAACACTGGTAAATCCTTCTATAGATTTCCGAAGGATCCAGAACGGAGGGGGCTGTGGATTGCAGCCATAAAAGGTGAAGGCTTGCAACCATCCAGCACCAGCCGAGTATGCAGCAACCGTTTTATTGAGGGTAAGTGAATGCATTAAAACACAAATTAGTTTATGGCTACACAGACGTTACCAGTATTTAGTTCAATAAACATGTACCATAGGCACCCCACCCCCTACCATTCTAAGTTTGGGTTTATTTTAGATGTTTGTTCAGATGTTTAGACTTCCTTTATTCTTGTTCCAAGAAAAAGTGACAATCCTATGTCCCCTGATTATGTGCCTTCGTTGCAGCACCAGTCCAGACTCTTAAATGCTTTCATCTCTGATCCTGAGTAGGGAGATGGATTATATACCAGATAGTTGTAAATATCTGGGTAGCTAACTGCCGGTTACTTCTGAGCACTGACAATAGCACAGAGTTTATCCAAGGTCAAGCTGTAGGGGTCCACGGCAATAGATCTCATCTTTTCCACATAACAAACCTTGGAGGTGCTATCAAGGGCTCTGGCAATATCGGACAGGATGCCTTTATTATTACGCCATTACGCCACCTGACTATAAGGACGGCCATTATAACAGGCCACCTAGAATTCTGTGTTGTTTTTGCAACAAAAGTGTCAGAAAATGTCTTTTTTGTCAATTCTTTTGCACCTTTTTTCAGTAAGACATTAAGTTTCAATATCTGGCCATTTAGTATCATTATTATATGTAATTAATATTTAAAAGAGTGTTATAGAAAAAAAAAACAGACTTGAATTTGTCATTAGGAAAAACAACTGTAAATGTGCATAACAAAATTTTATGAGATTATAGAAATAAACTTTCAACTATTTTTCTTTTCAACTCTTTTTACAGTTGAGATAAATCCATCAATGAACTAAGCAAACTGGAAAAAATACAGATAAAAATAGTGAAAAAGGGTAAAAAAGGAAAACAGCCAAACTTGACAAAAACACGGCAAAACACACTACTAGTACACTCTAAAACAGTACTACTATATACAATTATTTACAGAAATTCACTGCAAAAACACACCAAAAACCTGTCTAAAATGCTGCTAGAAGTAATAAAAATCTTCCGTCTCTCTCTCTCACCAACTGCATTCTGCTGCTCTCATGCTTTCCTCACTTCTACCCTTCCCCCTCAGGCAATGCAAAAGTCTACCACAATGTGTTATACAGCTCTGAATCTCAGATTTCCGATACTATTTGAATTTTGTCAAGAGTGCAAACAGTTAAAGCTATACCGTATGATGTGGCCGTTTTACACTTTTCTTTTGTCATCTTAAAATGCTCCTAATAAGCATGTGTCAAACTATAATGTAAAAGAAATCAATCAGGTATTGAAACTCAAAAATGTTTAATTCCCATATATTTCTGATAAAAGTCTGACCAATCCTTTTATTCAGTCCGAATGAAATAATTGGCTGAACCTGGCTGAGCCTCCTGTCAATCATCCATTATGGCCATCCAGCATGCGATCCATTATCACCGTCCCCGCATCTGATATGTGTCCCTCTGAATCTGACGCTTCACTCACGCTGCTTCTCCTGTCACTGACCACAGTCTATAGTCTAGGATGTGAATGGATAGAACTCAAATGCACATGTGGAAGGGAAAAAACGGATTTATGAACAGAAACAAAAACTAAGGGGAACAAACAGGAGTCTGATGAATGAAGGACAGAGATGAAAGTCCCAAAGTCTGGTGTACTGGACTGGTCAAAGCTCAGCTTTTATGACCATGGGACTCATACAGGTGCAATTACATGGTGTCACACAATGCAGGATTATGTAGGATGATAAATGTATGGACTATGAAACCTCAAATGTCCACAGAAAATTTGCATAGGCTGCGTGTTCACGGTGCATGCGCCCATCGCCTGGGCACCTCATCTCCGTGGTGCAGTGAAGACACTGACCCAGCGCTGCACAGACCACACCCTTAAATACAGGGTCTACTGATGAAACAGGGGCCACGGCAGGTGGATGATGTGTCTGATTACTGAGGGAGGGGTCTGCGGACACGCCGAAGCAGACCAGACCTCTGCCTCAACCTCTGCCTCCGCTTCCACCGCGAGCATCAGGTGAGAGGGGAGCCTCAGAGCTCAGGCAGGGGAAAGGGGGCAGGGCGTTGGAGGGATGCGGGTTGTTCATGTTTAAACTTTTACTAAGTACTGTGAGAAATGCCACATCAGTAGGTATAGCTTTAAGGAGTTATCGTAATTTCAGTGATGGTGTATGCAAAATTGTTGCCCCTGAGACACAATAGTCCTAATCAGCTGCATTCTAATCTACAGAACTCTCACTGGATCCACAAGCCATATATAAGATATAACACCAGAATCTTCTCAGAAGGGGTGACACGGTGGTGCAGTGGTTAACACTCGTGCCTCACAGCAAGAAGGTCCTGGGTTCGATTCCAACACCAGTTGACAGGGGGTGGGACCTTTCTGTGTGGAGTTTGCATGTTCTCCCCGTGTCTGCGTGGGTTCTCTCCGAGTACTCTGGCTTCCTCCCACCATCCAAAGACATGCACTGATAGGTTAATTGGTTAATCTAAATTGCCCATAGGTGTGAATGTGAGAGTGATTGTTTGTCTCAATATGTCAGCCCTGCGATGAACTGGCAACTTGTCCAGGGTGTACCCCACCTTCGCCCTCATGTAGCTGGGATAGGCTCCAAGCGACCCCCGTGACCCTAGTGAGGATAAAGCGGGTTCAGAAAATGAATGAATGAATGAATCTTCTCAGGAGGTCTGTAAGGTAAGCTGAAACAATGGAACAGACACTATCACTGTAACCAGGAGTAGCAGCAGGTTTCGGTCAGTTTTTCGGTTTCAGTGAAAAAGATCCAACAGAGGACCTTGGTGGTAAACTATAGGGACATTTTAACGTACAGCACTCAGAGAAACAGTTAGTGTGCCTCTCAAGGCTGTTTGCATACTCCACAGTTATGCTTTATGCATTTGTGTCGAGTAAGACTCTAAATGATGAGGTGCTGGGGATACTCAGTGTATTGCAAAATGTCAAGGTCAACTTTGCCATAATGTGAGAATGAACCAGCTGTATGCACACATGAAGTTGACATTTGAGTGGCACACAGTGACCAGTCACCCCAAACACACCCCTTTTACCAAAATCAGGATCCAGCTACACTTTTCTGTCTCTCTTAGTCTTTTTTATCATATTTGTTCAGGCTTATGTTTTATACATTCACTGCTGTCATCCATTAAGCAGATGACATACTGTGCAAACTGGCAATATGTTCTATATAATGTATGTATCTTCCTTATGGATTGTAACTCTTATTTTCCGGGAACTACAGCATCTTGCTTTCATAGACTGTAAAATGAACCTGTGAAACGCTCTATCCATTGCTGTCTTTCAGTGACAGCTTCTCTTGGGCTGTTGCAGAGGATAATTTAATGACAGCATTGTTTGCACAATAAAACAATAAGGCACATATATATTGTATACAGTATTGTGTAGCACATTGTGTAGTAGAATCATGTTACCTTGACTGTGACAGATGACAGTTATTCTTTTGAGTACCTGCTCAACAAAGAGGAATGTTTATGACTCTCTGAGTGTTGGTGTGTACACTTAGTCATGTGCATGCTCACCTCTGTGTGTTTGTGTGAGAGTCAGTGTGCCAAAGGCCACTTGAGAAAAGATAAATAATAGCAGTAGAGAGCACACAGAGCGGAAAGGAAAAAGACAATAACAGGAAATCTGTCTGATATGGAGTTTGTGTAAGTAGATTGCTATATTTTATGTAAATCTTAACCTTTCTAGCAGTGCTGGCTATCAGGCTTGTTGACAGCATGGTGCATATCTGTCCTATTGACAAGACGAGCAGAGAGAGCAGGAGAGAGAAAAATAGATAGAAAGGGAGAGAGAAAAGACCTGTCACTGCTGACTAATTACACTGCAAGCAAACAGTTGAGTCCTCTGTTTACATTTGGACAGGCGAGGGAAGGAGAGATGAACATCATTAATCAGATTTTTCTGTTGCATACTACCAACACACACAGACACGCACTCATAACATTACAAATAGCTATCAGTCATATTTTTGATTTGACATGAAGGACGGTCTTGCTAATTACCAAAGTGTTTGCAGTGATGAATCCAAATAAAGAGCGGGACCAGATATGGTCAACCAAAACTCTGTGGGGTTCCTGAAGCCAATAGACAGCTGAAAACTGCTGTCAAAATCATCAGGGATAAGGTAGTTTGTCCCAAAATCATTTGGAAACTGTTCCAGGGTTTGGAACTTGAGCTGAGCAATGGAAGAGCACTTAGATTCATTAAGTTACCACATTAATTTATCACCACTGCTGTAGCCTATACTAGTGGTTCCCCAACCACAGAGTCAAATAACTGCATCAAGTCTTCTTTTCCAGCACATCCCAGAGATTCTCAATAGGGTTCAGATCTGGACTCTGGTTTCCAGCCCATGTTTCTTTCACAATTTGATTCTGATGAATCCTGGTGTTGTCATTTAGGAATATATCTGTATCATCAGGAGAGAAAAAAAACTGATGTTCAGACCTGGTCATTCAGCATATTCAGGTTCAACTGACCTTATTGTATGGACACGACATTTCTATACCTAGATCTTACCAACTGAAGCAAACCCAGATCTTAACACTGCCCCCACAGGCTTGTACTATTGGCACTATGCATGATGGGTAATCATTCCATCCCCTTGATTACTCTAGAACGGGGTCAGTCTGGACTCGTCAGACCACATGACCTTTATCCATTGAAACAAAGTCCAATCTTTATGCTCACTATCAAACTAATGGTTACTTAAGAAATGAGAAACTACTGCATCTGTTAGAACCAGAGACACAAGACTTGGACCCAAATGCACAACCAACAAACAGGAATAAAGTTAAAGGGTGTTTATTAAACAAGGACAGAATTAACAGTTCACAAAAAGGTTTCCTTAAGGAGTCTTCGCAGGTTAGACTGTGTGAATTCGTCACGGCATCTGAAACCAGCAAGGGAATCTCTCTGCCCGGGTCGGGAGCACACGAGGGGAACCCGACTAGGATAAAGCAGAGAAGAGTCAGGGGACAAACCAGGTCATACACAGAGGATCCAAAGAACAGGCAACGGTACATGGGGAAAAGGCACAGTACTAACCGTGAGTCCAGGCAAAAGGTCAAAACCAGTGAGGCAGAATCAGGCAGAGGTATCAGGAGGGGATCAGGCAGGCTCAGGAAACGAGGAAACAAACCGGGTCAGGAACGAACAGACAGGCAGACGAACAGGTTCAGAGAATCGCTGGTAGGTATCACAACACTAGGAAGGAATACGAACTGGCAACTGACAAGAGGAGACACAGGGTTTAAATACACAGGAGGGCGGGAAGACAAGTGGACACAGGTGGAGACAATCAGGGAGGAGCAAGGTAATCAGGTGAAAGGGGAACCCAAAAGGAAGTAAAGACACCAGACAAGACACATGAGGGAAAAACTACAAAATAAAACAGGAAGTGACAAACAAGACAGACAAAACATAAAAGAGTCCGGTACTGATGTGACAGCATCAGTTAGAGTTAAAGTAGTTGAAATATTATTTTAATTTAGATTGTTGAATTCTTAAGTTTAATCACATTTTTGTCAGTATTAGTTAGCATTTCTTTGTTTTACTGGTTAGTGGTAAAGTTCTTAGGATAGGTCACATCTTGGTCAACATACTAAACTGACAGATTTATGATCATAGGACTTAGGTTTTACCTTAGGCACACTTCTAAATACACATGCCCACCATAGGATCATAAATCACAGGAGAAAAGATGTAAACACACTGTCAATATGGGGTTGAGGTATCACATCTGCTTGACTTTGAGTCAGATGACACCTGTCCATTTTCTGTGACCCAACCCACCTAGCACAAGGGGGTTAGCCCATAGTTTGAAGATTAGGTTACAAGGACAATAAAAGGGATGTGTCTTGGAATATCTGGATCCATTTGTGTTTTTTGGTTCCTAACCGGACCGAGTTAAGCGTGATGCACCTACTGAAATGTAACTGCTGTGTTACTGAGGCAGACTTAAATAAAATTTCCCTGTGAGCTAGGGTAAGGCTCAACCATCCAGTTTGTATAGTCATTTGGAGACAGAACAAGCTGAAACATGGTGGCAAGCTGAAACATGGTGGCAGCGGTGCGTTTTGAGAGATGTGGACAGCACATGTACCACTAAGCGGAGATGGTGAATGAAGCTAAAGGAAGCTGATGATGCTAGCACAGCAGTGGAACAGTAAGAAAGTTCGAGCACTGGAAGTACAAGAATGGATGGATTAAAACCGCCTCAGCAGTGGTGTATGGACTCTGCTACCCTCGCCAAGTCATGGAAGACTCGGAAGGAAGAATTTATGCTGTATATCGAGTTAGCGATCAAGCTGTTAACTCTTGCTTCCAAGCCTATTAACATCCAACAGAGCTCTCTGCCCCGTTCCTCGATGAGATAATAGAAAAGTTTTTCCCGTGCCTTTTCTTCTGCATCCGACATGTTCTGCTTCTGTTCTCATGTGTTCTCACGTGAGTATGACAACAAATAATCAGTTTTCATTCATTGAATTTTTCCCTTTTTCAGGTTTTGTCTTTGTGAACAATATTTTCTTTACTAAAGCTATAAGACATGTATATGTGTAATAACAAACTGAAGCTATTGCAAATAATAGTGCATTGGCAAGCTTTAAGTGCTTCAGTTAAAAAATTCCGTGACCTGAAATAAAATAGAGTGTTAACGTGTTCTTTTGTTGGAAGCTCCAAGAATAAGTCAGGATTCTTTTTGGTCTCATTTTTACAAATTTAATTTTGACTTGATCTGACCACAAAGAAAGTACAGTACAACTCAGCTCTGAGGATCCACACCAAGCAGGAAATGGATCCAGACATTCCAATGCACATCACTTTTATAATCCTTGTAAACTGATCCCCCAAATAATGGGCTGACTCTACAGGGTGTCCCATAAGTCTCCATACATAGGAAAAATAAACGTTTCTTGACATAAACCATTTTTATTTATATAATATGCTCTATATAACTGCCATTTTGTTGGGAACACATTTCAATGCATGTCTGCTGAAGAACTATAAAGAAGAAATATAAAGAAATACATGTTAGAACCATATATGTATGGAATGTATTATGTCTCCTATGTATGGAGGCTTATGGGACATCCTGTATACTAAGTGGATTGGGTCATCAACAATGGGCTAGGGGTTTCTGACTCTTAAATCAAGCAGATCAACCCTATACTGACAGTGTTTTTACATCTTATCTCCTGTGGGTTACAATCCTATGTGGGCATATGTATTTAAAAGTGTGCCTAAGGTAAAACCTAAGTCCTGTGTTTATAAATCTGTCAGCTTGGTATGTTGAAAAGGAATCCTAACTACTACTGACTAATATGTGATTAAACTTAAGACTTCAGCTATCTAAATTAAAATAATATTTCAAAAGCATCACAGGCAGTTACAAAAGGTAACAGGAGGCTCAGACGGCTGCAGATGATACGGAGCCCGCTTTCAGGGAAGCAGAGAATGGGAAACACCAAATAGCCAAAGGCGGACAAGAACTCGGGAACAAATAGGCAGATCTCGTAGTCAGAAACAGAAAGCTGGTGGGTTTACTGGGGCAGAGACAATGAGACAAAGTCAGGATCAGAACATGTCAAAACCAGGGAATCAGCCCAAGTACAAATGCTGGAGAGTCATGTACGCTATGAAGACAATCTGGCAATGAGTGAGTGGACCAAAGCTACTGATACACTGGCCAGCTGATTAGGCACAGATGGGAGCAACAGGTGGAACTGCTTGTGGCTGACGAGGTGTGGCAAGGTGAAGGAGAGGACAGCAGCAAAGCAGAATCTGACACATTCATCCATTTTCCAAATTGTTTAGTCCTTAAGAGGGTCATGGGGGATCTGCAGCCTATCCCAGCTACACTCTGGATGTGTTGCCAGTTCATCATTTTGAGCAACCATTCACACCTACAGCTAGTGATGGGCAAAACGAAGCCTCATGAAACAACGAAGCCCTTGAAACAAATGCTTCGAGGCTCTGAACCACTGTTCGAAACACTTCTCCACAGCGACCTCTGGTGGTGATGTTTTTGTACTTCACAGTGGCTCAACAAAACACGTCCTGATCTGACATGGTTTGTAATAAAGTTTGTGTGTGGGTACATGTGTGTCAAATTCATTTGTGTTACTAAAATACACTCACACAGAACTAGACACAGTAACAATAAAAATCTATATCCACCTTTAACCTGCACTTCACATAATCAACTCAACCTGTCATACAGAGGTCCGATGCTCTGGGACAGTTTACCTACATCTTTAACGTCCCTCTCACTCTTTAAAAAGCAGCTCAAAAAAACATCTACTGCACAGCTAGTCACTTCCTGCCCTCTCCACTGCCTTACTACTTTATTTGCTTCTTCTTCATCCATATATCTTGCGTATCTTGAATTATGAATTTTGTTTACACTGTATATTACTGTTTAGTAATGCTATATTTTGTACTTTGTCTCCTGATTTTTCAAAGTTTATTTGTTAGCCTTTTTAATCTAAGTTGACTGTAATTTCTGTTAAGGGTGGAACTCCTGTACAAGCCCATTGGGCTTTGTTCCATCCCTGCACCACTGATGTACTGATATGTGCTAAATGAATAAATGAAATGAAATTAAAACAAAATGAACACATGGAAATATGCATTACTTAGATTTCAAGGTTTTTATTTAAGAAGATTATTTTTTCTGCAGTGGAGGGGTGCAACCGATTTCTTTTCTTCGTTATCACCTCTCCAGCTTTGGAAAAAACTCTTTCACATGGTACACTTGTCGCAGGAATGCAAAGGAATTTATTTGAAAGTTTATGCAGATGTGGAAAGACCACTGCCCTTTCCTTCCAATATGCAAGAGGATCTGCAGATCGGGGAATGAAGGGCTCTTGAAGATATTTTCCAACTTCAATTGTTGCGTCTGCTGTGATGCTGCGTGTGGTGGTTTTGTTCTTCACTTTTTGGTCAAACATGTCCCAGAGACTGTTGTCTGCTGTGGATGATGATGAAGGTGCGATTTGGGGATCTAAAGTAACAATAATAATTATCATTATTATCATTGTTAAATAAAAGTGTTAACAGTGAAAGCTGACAAAATATACAAGATTTTAAAGTCCCACCAGATGTTTCAGCAGGCTGGATCAAAGTGGCACACTCCAGTATCAGCTGCTTTTCTGCTTCCTGTGCTTTTGCTGGGTTGCCAAAACCCAGGTTTTTGAATCGTGGATCCAGTAATGTTGCCAGTGGTCGGACAATTTCATATTGACCACACCTTGCCTGCAGTCCATCCTTCAAGAATGTGCCTGTTCATATCAATAAACATATTGACATCAAAATAGTCTATTGAGTATCATTACAATTGTTACAATTATTATTAGAGTTTCTTACCCAATTGCTGAGTTGCTGGCTGCTTTGAGTGCCTCAATTTTTCAAACAGGTTGTGCTGCAGCATCCGATATAGAGGAATGACTTTTGATGCTGACACTCTCTTCTCCTCTGACAGCTGTGTTAGAATAAGAAAAGATACATTAGTTTCATCTTAGTAAATACAAATAAATACAATAAACTTGAATTACGTACCAGTTGTTGCTGCTTTAAAAGACTGCAACAGAAACAGTGCCTCATGAATCGTTTCATATTCTGCACAGGACGGAGGAGAGACATCATTCTCTAAGTTGGCGAGAGCCGCCCCCACAGGCTCTCTCTGATCATAGTCTTTGAAACATGTCAAAGGTGCTGTTCCATCTTGTGTCCACCTCCTGTATTAATTTAAGGGTTGGTCGGCCCATCTGCTGTTGCATTTCAGAGAGTCTGTCTTTAGCTTTGCAGCTGGACCTAAACAACCCCACCACTTTCCTGCTTTTTTCCCTTATCTCATTGATGGGGGGTGTTTGGTCCAAGGCTTTTTTAACTACAAGATTTAGGGTGTGTGCAAAGCAAGACACATGCCGGAGGTTGAGGAGCTGGACACTCAGCTTCATGTTAGCTGCATTGTCAGTCACCATGCAGTGCACCTTTCCTGTGATCCCCCAATTTGCCATCAGGAGCCTTTGGGCCTCCGCTATGTGTTGAGCTGTATGAGACTGCTCAAAGCCGCTCACTCCCAGTAAAACAGTAGCCAGCTTTGAGTCTGGTGTCACAAAGTGACCCGTCACCCCAAGGTAGCCATCCATGTTAATGGAAGACCACATATCAGTGGTAAGACAAACAGCATCTGCCTTGTTAAGATCTTCCTTGATTTTCTCCTTGGTCCTGTCATACAGCTCAGTGATCATTGCAGCCACAGCCTTCCTTGTTGGGAGGACATAGTTTGGGTCCAGGTCATGGACAAAGGCCCTGAAGCCTTCATCCTCCACAGCACAAATGGGCAGCAAATCCTTCACCACCATCTTCACCGGAGACTCATCCAAACTATTTTGTCTGGCTATAGGAAGCAACAAATTAACCTTTCACCGCATTATGCAAGCATAGCATTCACTTATATGCTATATATATACATATATATATATATATATATATATATATATATATATATATATATATATATATACACACACACACACACACACACATATATATATATACACACACATACATGTATATGTATATATATATTTATGTGTGTATGTGTATATATATATATATATATATATATATATATATATGGCTTCTTAAGGTTTAAAAGATTTCAAGACATATTGGCTAATACTTGAACTAAACTGAGTTGTGCTTTGGACTAAATGAGGGTGTTCACTTTATAATATTATCATAGTGTGCATTGTGTATTATATACTATACATACCTTGGCCAGATGTGCCAACAGAAGTGGCACCTGCAAAACTGGGGGGAGCAGCATTTTCTTCATCCTCCATTTTATGAACTCTTGTCAAATGGTGGATCATAGTGGATGTATTATTGCAATAAGCCAGCTGCTTAGCACAAATCCTACATCTCACTTTGTTAGGGGTTTCCAACTGGAAATGTTCCCAAGCTACAGAACGACGTCTCTTGCTTACTGGAACATCCATCTAGATTCTAAATCCTACAAATCTAATCTAGTCTTACCTAACTTACCTAGCAAATTGCCTATAGTATGATGCTGTGTGTTTTTTATGGAACTAAGCTTTGCTATGTGTCAGTGTGATTATATAAATCTAAATTGTGATCTCAACTATCTGCACAAACTAACTATCTAACAATTAAATCAAAGTCTCTAAGTCTCTCAAATCTCAATATCTCACTGTCAAAAAACATCTCTGTCACAAACCCACAACTGGCAAACCATCAGCATCTCTTTTAAACTTTGTGGAAGTAGGTTGAAACAGCGTTTGACTGTGTGGTTCGTTGAAAACACTGTCAATCAAACTTAGGTTTCGAGACGAGAGCCCTCTAGTGAAACGCCTTTGAAACAGCAGTGGTTCATGAACAGTTTGGGTGACATCACGCAGTTCATGAAACACTTGGGTCACGTGACCGGTGTTTTGACTTGCGTTTCGAAGCACAGCTTCGAAGCGCATGCGCTTCGAGACTTCGAACGGGTGTTGCAAGCCCGTTTCAAAACGACCATCACTACCTACAGCAGATTTAGACTGACCAATTAGCCTATTGCGGTGTATGCCAGTGGGAGGAAGGCAGAGAACCCAGAGAACCCATGCAGAACATGCAAACCTCACACAGAAAGCAACCCAGTACCTTCTTTCTGTGAAGCGACAGTGCTAACCACCGCACCACTTTTTGTTACACAAGAAAGGAAAAACTCATCTTAACTGATGCAATTTAGGCATTTTTCATGCTTTTCATAGACAAAAATTCTTCTTTCAAATGAAAACAAAATTGGTTGCTTGCTGTGTCACTAAGTATTATTTGCAATATTTATTGCAGAATCTGATTCTGAGATGAAATAACATTCTCTATTGATTCTATGAGTATAAAGTAAGAAATTACAAAGACACTTCAAATATAGACCAGCGCTGGAGCAATTTATTTTATTTTGTCACGGTGTAAGTTGCAAGAGTTGACTTTTTTAGATCAGTCATAGAAATTTTCTAGCTTTAAGGTTAAAGCAGAGTACTTTTAAATGGACTGAGGTTTTCTTAGCGCTCAGAAGACCCCAATTACAGGCATATCTATAATATTCATCTGATGCTTAATAAATGACAAAATTTCAAACAGCTGTGAAAAGGGAAAAACCTTTATTTGAATTTGAAATATTCCATTTTTTAAATTCCCCATTCAGCTCAGTGCAGAGCTACATCTCATGTGTCTGGCAGTGAGAATAATGTGTTTTCTTAGCTATGATTTTCTAAAAGGGTAAATTACACTGCATTCTTCTTACTATTAAAGCAACAAAGGTCAAGTTAACATCACATGACTTTTTAAAAAGAAAGAGGAAGGACCAGATTAAAGATAACAAAAGAACAGATGGTGATGAGAGGAGAGTGAAGAGGGTGAGAGAATGAGAGGATGAGGAGGGAATAGTGGGGGTGGGGGATGGGGAGTGGGGTCCTCTGTTTTAGCTGTGGACCACTGGTCATGAGTGGCTTCAGGTCATCTGGCACTAACACATTGGCCCTTCAGAGAGAGGCACACAAACACACACTTGACAAGGGCCACTGGACAGGACAGGGAAGGAAGAAGAGGAGAGAGAAAGAGTAGTAGTGGGGCTCATGTGCTGCAGGGTGGGAAGCAGAGGTCTGGAGAAGAGCCATGCACAAGGCCACAGATGGAGGAGATATGAAGGAAACCCCAAAGATTTCCATGGGGAGACTAAGCTGCTGCATATCGTATTAAACATTGAATGCAAATGAAATTAAAATAAGTGAAGTGCAAAACGTGAACATGACATAAACACTATTCTATATTAGACACAGTGATGACCCACATTTGTCTATGAGAAGGAGAGAGAGACAAAAAGTCCTGCACCAATTTTCATGAAACTTGGTGGAAAGGCATGAGACAAGGACATTCCATACTATCCATAGTTTGTCCTTTCACCACCATTATGTACATCATCCAGATTTAATTAAAGATACAAAATATTTCTTATTTAAGATGCAGTGCTTGATTGTGTTTGTAGACAAAACCTACCTTTCAGCATATCATCATTCATATGGTTTAAGGTTTATATTTATGTTATGTCTGCACTAGAGCTGAAATGATTAATCGACTTGATATGATTAAGAAAAATATTCAGTTACAGTTTTCCTGAATCAAAGCTTTGTTTCCTTAATTTCACTGCCGTTAAACATTGGTTCCACTTGTGTTTCTCACACATACTTGTTGTGATGCACATGACAGCAGGATCAGCACAAAGTTGTATAATTACTTCCATCTTATGTTATGTTGAAGAGTGCAGTGCACATATTGTTTGTAGATATCATTTGACTTTGTTGTTGTTTACATCTATACATATTTCCCCATGTGCTTGCAATGCAAGGCACAGGGGACTATTGTTGGTCATATTTATTATTACGACTTATTATTAGGGGCTCGGGCATCAACACGAGCACCTCTCCCCCATTGCAAAGAAATGGGAGAGAGGTGCTCGTGGCGAAGCCACGACCACCTATTGTTCTTCCGCACGTTTAAACATATTTTTCATCTTCTGCTATATTTTCGCCGATTAATAGGGCCTAGGGCGTTGTGAAGACCCCTGCAAATTATACATCAAAATGTGCAGTTTCATCGGGAATAGTGTGCTGCGTACTGTTCGTAGAGATTTGTGAATTTTTCGCAGAGCTATTCGTGAAAAACATGCCAAAAAAGTCCCATAGAAATGAATGGGGAGAGGAAAAAATCAGCCAGAAAAGTCCACTTTTTTCCGGTCGCTACAACTTCGCCATACTTTGACCTACAGACTTCATTTAAACTTTAAAACGCAGGCATTTTCATCCTCTCCGCTGAATGTATGTGGTATGAGGATGGGATTTACGGTTTTCAATAAGTGAGTCTTCAAAAACCCCTGGACTGAGCAAAAATTGTCCAAATTTCCTCAGAGTGTGTGATGTCATAACGCTAGAGTGTAAGAGCAGCGAAAATTCAACTGAAAATTCTCTGAATAACTTGTCCTCCCGGCCAAACAATACATCGCAGGTGAATGATCTTTTCCAAATATGTAGCCACGGTTCCTGGGCTTCATATGAACCCATGTTTGAAGACCTAGCTCTTTTTAAAGTGAAATGACAGGCAGTAGTTTGGAGGCATATACTTGCTTTTCGGCCATTCACTCCCCATTGTAATGGATTTTTTGTTGTCCTGGTCACTTGACTGTTATTACACTGCCCTAACTCAGTCATTTCTCACAGTACAGGGAAAAAAACCTACATCTGTTTGTTCCCCAGGTCTGTCTGACACTCACAGTCATTTCAGTTTTTGCCTATCTTTTACGGTTTTCCCATAATTAGCAGTTGTTTGGGAGCTGCTCTGGCACCTCTCAGAGGCTGATTTCTGCTCCAACTTTGTCTGTGTCGCTCTGAGCTGCACTCATCGTCTTTGTGGTAATGGCCCCTGTGCTCTGTGTCCCAGGGGTGTCCAATAAACCTAATCAATCTGTCATGTTTCTCCTCCCATACCAACCCTGTAGAGTCCATAGCAACGCTGTGTGTGTGTGAGAATACTGCTGCTACTACTACTACTTCTACTACTACTAATACTACTACTACTACTTCTACTATTACTACAATTACTACTACTAGTACTTCTACTACTACTACTACTTCTACTTCTACTATTACTACAACTACTACTATTACTACTGCTACTTCTACTACTACTACTACTACTACTACTATTACTACTACTACTATTACTACTAATACTACTACTTATACGACTACTACTAAAAATACTACTACTACTACAACTACTTCTTCTACTACCACTACTACTGCCTCTACTACTTCTACTTCTCCTATTACTGATAGAATAAACTGATTCAAACTGATTCTCTCTCATACTCACACAGACACAGCTCTTCAATTCTCATCTGCAGACAGAGTATAGAACACAGACAGCTGAAGCTCAGGTGTCAGGTGATCAGCATCAGCTAATAGTGTCATTCGTCAGACGCCAAACTTTAACACACAGATTGTCCACATAAAGTAAATGGGAGTTCAGAACACATAATTCCCCTCCGACCATGAAGTCTTTGGTAACCGACATGCCCCCCTGACCCCCAAGCTCCTCTTACGATTTCCGTGTGTGAAAATTGTCTAGTTAGGTGTTCGGGGCCATAGGCCCCAGCACCTATTGTTGTTGCTCGCGTATCTTTCAGTCACATATTATTATTAGGGGCTCCGGGCCATAGGCCTGAGCACCTACTGTTGTTGCTTCTGTTTAAAATTATTATTATTAGGGGCTCAGGCATCGACACGAGCACCGAAGCCATGAGCACCTATTGTTCTTCCGCTCATTAGAGGTTCGGGGCCATAGGCCCAAGCACCTATTGTTGTTGGTTGCGCCTCTTTCACATATTAGGGGCTCGGGGCCATAGGCCCGAGCACCTATTGTTGTTGCTCGCACCTCTTTCACATATTATTAGGGGCTCGGGGCCATAGGCCCAAGCACCTATTGTTGTTGCTTGCGCCTCTTTCACATATTATTATTAGGGGCTTGGGGCCATAGGCCCAAGCACCTATTGTTGTTGCTTGTGCCTCTTTCACATATTATTATTTTCAGGGGCTTGGGGCCATAGGCCCAAGCACCTATTGTTGTTGCTTGCGCCTCTTTCACATATTAGGGGCTCGGGGCCATAGGCCTGAGCACCTATTGTTGTTGCTTGCGCCTCTTTCAAATATTATTAGGGGCTCGGGGCCATAGGCCTGAATCTGGCCCACAGTGCCACCTAGGGGTCCCCCACAGTAACTCTGTCATTTTTTCTCCGATCTCCACCAAACTTGACCTGGTCGATGTTAGTCCAGCCTTGAATGAAATGATACTAAATCAGGCTCATACTGCCACCTAGTGGTCCCCCATGGTAACTCAGTCATTTTTTGTCCGATCTCCACCAAACTTGACCTGGTCGATGTTAGTACTTCCCTGAATGAAATAATACTGAATCTTGCTGAGCACTTCCACCTAGTTGTCCTGCACGGTAACTCTGTCATTTTTTGTCCGATCAGGACCAAACTTGATGTGGTTAATGTTGCTCCCGCTCTGAACAAAATACTGAATCTGGCCCACAGTGCCACCTAGTGGTCCCGCATGGTAACTCAGTCATTTTTTGTCCGATCTCCACCAAACTTGACCTGGTTGATGTTAGTACTTCCCTGAATGAAATAATACTGAATCTGGCTTAGCACTGCCACCTAGTGGTCCCCCACAGTAACTCAGTCATTTTTGGTCTGATCAGCACCAAATTTGACCTGGTTAATGTTAGTCCAGCCTTAAATGAAATGATACTAAATCTGACTGATACTACCACCTAGTGATCCCCCACGGTAACGCTGTCATTTTTTGTCCAATCACAACCAAACTTGATGTTGTTAATGTTGCTCCCGCTCTGAACAAAATACTGAATCTGGCCCACAGTGCCACCTAGTAGTCCCGCACGGTAACTCTTGTCATTTTTGGTCCGATCACCACCAAACTTGACCTGGTTGATGTTGCTCTCACCTCAAGCAAAATGACACAGTGATATTGAATCCAATTCATTGCGCCAACTAGTGGTCCTGGAAATTTGCCTCGGCTGTGCACCACCTCGGCCTGGACGTAGACACAACCTTACAATGGTGAGCGGGACCTGTTGTCGTGTACGACCTTGGAATGGAACCGATGTCGTGCCCCCCCCCCAGAGCTCCGAGCCCCTGTCACGATTTCCACGTGTGGAAATTGTCTAGTTACTCCTCATCTTCTGGACAAAATTTTGCCAATTAATGCGGCCCAGATCGTTGGAAATAGACCAATACATATTATTACAAAAATGTGCAGCCTGGTCTTGAAAGATGTGCTGTGTATATGGCTTGACATTCTGATGCACGGATTTTGTTAAAATTGCGAAAAACCCCTCAAATTTCTCCATCCGAAATGAATTGGGCCATTTTGAAGTGGCTACCATTCCCAAACGATTCATGCTAAAATTATTCTGTCAACACAAAAATGTTCAGCTTGGCCCAAAGATTATCTCTGTGGTCACATGGTAAAGATATCACTTATGGTTTTTGCACAAAAATGTGAAAAAAAACCCATTAATTTTCAATGGCAGCGACAAAGAAGTTGTCTGTTTTCTGACCACTACTGCTTTGCCATACTTTCACCTACAGACTTCATTTAAACTTTAAAATGCAGGCATTTTTGTCATCTCTCCAAAAATGTCTGTGGTATGAGGATGAGGTTGACAGTTTTCAATAAGTGAGTCTTCAAAAACCCCTGGGTTCAGTGAAAATCTGATCTGCTAGAGTGGGTGATGTCATCACCTAGAGTGGAGGAGCAGCAAAAATTCACCTGAAAATTTTCTGAACAACTCGCCTTCCCGGCCAAACGATAAATAGGAGGTGAATGATCTTTTCCACAAATGTAGCCACAGTTCCTGGGCTTCATATGAACCCATGTTTGAAGACCTAGCTCTTTCTAAAGTGAAATGGCACGCAGTAGTTTCGGGGCAAATTCCTCCTCAGCTCCTATTCAAAGCAGTACAAATCAGTGTTTAACGGATCATTCTGCTCCTGGTGAGTGGACTGTTTTTACACTGTCGTAACTCAGTCATTTCTCATAGTATGGACAAAAAAACCACATCTTTGTGTTCCCCAGGTCTTTCTGCTGTTCACGATTATGTTAGTTTTCACCTATCATTTACGGTTTTCCCATAATTAGCAGCTGTTCGGGAGCTGTTTCAGTCATAGATGAGTGTGCTTGTGTCTGTCTCCTCAGTGCTTGCACTGCTCATTGTCATGGTAACAGCACATGAGGTCTGTGTGGCACAGGTGCAGTCAATTAAGATAATTAAGGCTCCACAAATAAAGATACACTAATACAGATACAGTAAAATTAAAAATAAATTGCAATAATAAATGATGAATGCTATACAAATAAATACACAAACATAAATATAATAAAGCTGAAAAACTTCCCATAAATTCTCTATATGAAATGAATGAGCTCACCTGGGATCACATACACATGGAAATATTAAATTAAAGAAGCGTATTTAAACACTGCTTTAACAGCCTGACACAGACTGTGGGAGGGGCTTCTCATCTGAATACAGGTCTACAGAAAGTCTGTGGTGACGTCAGTCCACATAACACTGACACACAGATTCACATAGGAAGTGAATGGGAGATATTTCTTGCTTTTACATCGCACAAGTCCACTGATCCAGCAAGAGGCAAGCACATGGGTTACATTTCCTTCAGGAAATGCATGCAAGTCTAGTTGTATATATGCTTTTATACTGCTGTTGTTTCAGCTGGTTCTGGAATAAAGGGCAAGTTGTTTGTAATTTCAGACATGTCTTTACCACATTTTTACTATTCAAAGTATAATTTAATTAAATGAAAGAAAATATTTGATATATTAATCCAGTGGTTCTCAAATGTTTTACAGTGGAGTACCCCCTGAAATATACTTTTTAGCCAAGTACCTCCAACTCTTGCTTCAGCATTTTTGATTGAAAAAGACTAGGCAAAATTTGTTCCTGTGCCAAAGGTGTCTGTATATATTTTCAAAACTTTGTAAACAAACAACATATATTTAACTGTTATATATAAAAAATAACAATTTTTTAAAGTAAATTTTGTGTGCAAATTATTAACTGAAAAGTGCCCTCTTTCGTTGATAAAAAATAAATAAATAAATAAATTGGTCATTAATTAATAAATGAACCTTTCATTAACAAAACATAATTATTTAGCTACTCAAATAAACTCATTTTGAATAATATGAAATAGAAATGTTCTTAAAATATTACCAAAGCTTAAACAAGATGATTGACAATATAACTATTATATGAATGTATTTATTGTGTTTTATATTTCAGCATTAATTCTCATGATTAATTACCTCCACCAAGGAGGTTATGTTTTTGCCGGCGTTGGTTTGTCTGTCTGTCTGTCCATGTGCAAGATAACTCAAAAACTTACGGACAGATTTGGATGAAAATTTCAGGAAATGTTGATACTGGCACAAGGAACAAATGATTACATTTTGGTGGTGATCGGGGGGGGGGGCGGCGGCACTGATCTACCTTGGTGGAGGTCTGCACTCTCCGATTGCTTTTCTAGTTTATTTTGTACCCCCTACCCCAGCGCTGGGGGCCCACAACACAGTTACCACTGCAGCCTTCCAGACACCTAGAGCTGACACATTTCACACCTGTCACTGACAAAACAGTCCAAGAGACCATCTCTAGTCTGAGTTCAGCCACATGTTGCCTCGATGAGTTACCCACTAGATTTCTAAAATCTGTGCTGAGCAGTTTGCTACCCCAGCTCACTCACTTAGTTAATATTTCATTACAATCTGGAAAATTTCCCAGGGCCTTGAAAACTGCTGTCATTAGGCCTCTCCTAAAGAAGAGTAGTCTTGATGCAGCAGTACTGAACAACTATCGGCCCATATCAAATCTGCTGTTTTTAGGTAAAGTCCTTGAGAGAGTTGTTTACCAACAGCTCTGTGACTTTCTTCTATCGAACAACTGCTTTGAAGATTTCCAGTCAGGTTTCAGGCCCCATCACAGCACTGAGACTGCTCTGATCAAAGTGACAAATGACATCCGTCTGAACATAGACAAAGGTAAAGTAGCAGTCTTAGTCCTGCTGGATCTGAGTGCTGCATTTGATACAGTTGATCATGTGATCCTGTTACAGAGGCTAGAGGACTGGGTAGGTATCTCTGGTCCTGCCCTGAAATGGCTCACATCCTACATTGAGGACAGGGAGTATTTTGTTCAAATCGGAAAATGTGTATCAAACCAAATGGCAGTGACCTGTGGGGTCCCCCAGGGGTCTATCCTGGGACCCCTCTTGTTCAATCTTTACATGTTGCCCTTGGGCCAGTTAATACACAGTAATAATGTTTCCTACCATAACTATGCAGACGACACTCAGATTTACATCTTGCTGACAGCGGGTGAACATGGTCCTGTGGACTCACTCTGTGACTGCCTCCAACAGATCACTGTGTGGATGCAAAATAACTTTCTCCAGCTATATTCAGACAAGACTGAAGTCATTGTCTTCCGCCCACAAAAACTCAGAGTAAGTGTCATCAGTCATCTGGAATCTGTTACTCTAAAAGCTAAAAACCAGGTTAGAAATCTAGGGGTAATAATGGACTCAGACCTAAACTTTAACAGCCACATTAAATCAATAACATCATCAGCCTTTTACCATCTCAAAAACATTGCCAGAATCAAAGGTTTACTGTCTAAACCAGACTAAGAGAGACTTTTCCATGCATTTATCTCTAGCAGGTTAGACTACTACTACTACTTCTCACTGGACTCTCTAAATGAGCTGTAAGACAGCTGCAGTACATCCAGTACGCTGCTGCTCGAGTCCTGACTAGAACCAGGAAGTACGACCATATCAGTCCTGTGCTCAGATCTCTGCACTGGCTTCCTGTGGCTCAGAGAATAGACTTTAAAACAGCTCTGCTTGTTTATAAGTCTCTCCATGGTCTAGCACCAAAGTACATCTGTGACATGTTGGTCCCATATGAACCATCTCGGACCCTGAGAACCTCAGAGACTGGTCTCCTGCTTGTGCCCAGAGTCAGGACTAAACAGGGTGAAGCTGCATTTCAGTTCTATGCAGCTAAACTCTGGAACAGTCTTCCTGACGATGTGAGACAGGCCTCTACTGTGACAGTGTTTAAGTCCAGGCTGAAAACAGCTCTGTTCAGCCGTGCATAACAACTGAAAAGGTTCTATCTACACTCTTCTCTTTTACTTTGTTTTAATTGATTATTATTTATGTTTTATTGATTATGTTTTAATTGTAATTGTGTGTTTTTAACCTGTCTCTTTTCCATTTTTGTAAAGCACTGTGAATTGCCATGTGTATGAATTGTGCTATACAAATAAATCTGCCTTGCCTTGCCTATTCGGTACATGATAACTTATATAATGTATTTTTCCAAAAAAGTTTCAAGTACCCCCTGGGCTTCTTCCATGTACCCCTGGGGGTATGCATACCCCACTTTGGGAACCCCTGCATTCATCGATTACAAAAATAATCAATAGCTGCAACTCTAGTCTACACTAATACAATGATTTTTCGAAATGGCTTATTTTTCATTTCCATTTTTACAAAAAACTCCCTCTGCATAAACTTGGTTTTAGTGTGACAGAGGAGCCCTATCAGGTACCACGGGAAAACTCCTACGCTCACACATACACACACTCATTAGCTGTTTGTCCATTTCCTCAGTCTCCCGTCCGTTTGTTCTGTTTCCCTCTTATTAACTGTTGGACAGTCATCACAGTAGACTTGGGTGCACACTAGACAATTGTTGAACCATTGTTCTTTCCACAGTTTTGTCGTCTCTCAAACTTCCATCCAGTATACAACCCA
This sequence comes from Sphaeramia orbicularis, assembly GCF_902148855.1. Classification (NCBI taxonomy): domain Eukaryota; kingdom Metazoa; phylum Chordata; class Actinopteri; order Kurtiformes; family Apogonidae; genus Sphaeramia; species Sphaeramia orbicularis. The sequence continues at coordinate 49,977,623 of NC_043963.1, forward strand.
CTTTCACGATTCCCACTGTAAAACCGAGTGCCACTGCCTTCTTCTTCTTCTTTTGCTTTCAATGGCGGTTGACAGCCAACTGAAAGGTACATTTACCACCACCTACCAGACTGTAGTGGGGACAGGAGATATTCTGGGAAAAAAAAAGATAAATAACGAACAGCTATAAAGTGCTATGCACACTATAGTATACCGAGGCTACCTATTATAATCTATCAATCAATCTTGTTTCATTTAGAAAGGAAGCAATGAGTTTTCACAGCTTTGAAGAAGGAGCACCTAGAAGGTTTGTTGTAAGTGCACAGGCTGTTTTTGTGGACATTGGCCACCAAGACAGTATGTAGAGCAGGGGTCACCAACCCTGGTCCTCGAGATCTACTATCCTGCATGTTTTAGATGTTTCCCTCTTCCAACACACCTGACGGTCATTATCAGGCTTCTGCAGAGCTTGATGATAGGCTTATCATTTTAATCAGGTGTGTTGGAAGTGGGATACATCTAAAGCATGCAGGATAGTAGATATCGAGGATCAGGGCTGGTGACCCCTGATGTAGAGTGGGAATTTAGTGCTACCATATATAAAGACCTGGTTCCCAGTGGTTCCACTGGTTCTGTGAGGAGAAATGGGCCTAAACTTCCAAAACCCAAAGTATTGGCCCAAGTTTAACAGACAGTAATACCAAATACTATGGACGTGTATGCAAACTTCTGCTTTCTGAAGAAAGTAATTTTAAAAATGACCATTTAACAAACAAAACTAATTTTGGTAGTCCTAAAAACAGGAAAGGTTTACTTTGAGCTAACGTTAGATAATGACAAATAAAGTTTGTCTTTTTACAGTGTCTTTTTACAGTGTATATGGGTTTCATTCCTGTGTGTAAACTGTTATTATTGTCATGTGTTTACTCCATGCAGTTAGTGCCTGACATTACAACTTTTGGGTATAAAAATGTCTTCCTTTTGGACGGTCGGCAGAGATCTCTCCTCACATCTTATCTGTGCACAAATAAGGCCTTGAAATAAACAGAGCAGTTCTTCTCCAAGTACCTTGTCTGAGTGTGGTGATTTTCAGTCTTAAAATCCCAAAGGATGTTTAGAACACTCTGTTTTCCAAAAGAAATGGATGTTCAGATCATCTTTTCAATTTGTTTGGGTAGTTGTGTAAAGGCTGGTATATGTGTTTACTATATGTTTTTTCATAAAGGCAAAGACATTATTGAGTTTACATAGAGTGCATAGGTTTTTATGTCAACCAGCACAGCTTGATTAAGTTGTCTTTCTACACTTGCCATATTACCCTGTCATGTTTTGTGATAAAATGAAGCTAGGACCGAGCTAAGCAGCATTAGGTGAAGGACAGTTTACATAACAGCTGTCAGTTTGAAATGTAGATTATACATGCAAACAATCGCGTATATTTTGTCAGGTAACAGCCTCCTCCGCTTTAATGCTTTAAAAATTTACAAGCTTATTGGCGTGGACTGGTTTGCTGTGTTTTTGAAGGAAGAAAAATGTGTGTGTGCAGGCAGGTGACATGTCTTCTGGCCCAGTGAACTGCACAGACAAGATGCATCATTGTCACCTCACGGCTGGACTGACAGCCAGCTACTTCAGCCATGACAGGCGTAAGTAACACGTTTTAGCCCGGACACTAATGCACTGTGACATATGCTCACCAACACATAGGCTGCCCACACACCGCTTACAGTTTCCATGCTAATTATAGACACCACATAACATTTATAGTGAAATGCCACTGATTTGGATGTGACTCGGTGGCAAAATATGCCTCTTGCGTGTTTGCCAGTAATGTGATGTACAGCCAGTTTTATATTGTAAAATGTTTTTGTGCTTGCTTTCCGAACAACAGCTCCTAATGTATTTGTAACACCACTTACTGGGATGACAAATGAGGTATTTGGAGAAGAAAGATGTTACAAGTCATTGGTTTCTATTTATACAGATTCAATTTAGAGAAAGAAATATCCTATAGACATCACTGTTGGTAAACTCAATCATCAAGTATAATGAGAGCTAATGAGCTATTTCATAATGCAAATACACAACAGGAACAAGAAGAAACATTTCCACCCTTGCTTCATCTTATACCATTATGTATATAATCCATGTAAGATGTATTCTCTTGTTAAGCAGCAGAAATTTGTATATGATTGTTACATTTGTATGAAGGGCTGTACAAGACATAATTCATTCTTACTCTCTCACATACATATATTCTCACTCTTACAAACAGATATTCTCATTCACTCACTCACTCACTCACTCACTCACTCTCACACACACACGCACACGCACACGCACACACACACACGCATATTCTCAAGTCAAGTATTATAATGTATAAGAATAAATGTGTGTGTGTGTGTGTGTGTGTGTGTGTGTGAGAATATATGTATGTGAGAGTGACAATATATGTGTGAGAGAGAAAGAATAGTGGAAACGGAAGTGGTATAGTGGAGATGGAAGGCAGATCTTTTGTCGCACTGTGATTGGCTGAGGAGCAGTGGGTCACGTTCAGGTCCTGACCATTGACAGTAAATGACTATGGTCCTGACCGAGCATAGAAGGAAGTAACGAGGCAAGCAATAGGAGTATTAAAAAATAACCTCTCATCTCCTGAAACTGTCACATCCCTGTTATTATGCCTTGTGCAGCTCTTGACCCGTGCAGATGCAGCAGGAGTTATGCACAGCTCAGTGGAAAGGGAAATGAGAGACCTTTTCAGACCTGCTAGCTCCCAGGTCAGATTAGCAGGAGCACAGGGGACACACACAAATTGGAGGATTGCAGAGGTCTTTGCGATGTCAAACCCAGAGACTTTTTGGCAACAGGAGTACCAAGTCAAGGAAAATGGTAAGAACAGCTTATGAGGAAGTGACGTCAGATACCGAATGGCTGCTTGAAAGAGTGGCTCTTCGTCTTTGGGTTATTCTTTTACATGTTTACTTAAACTAGCATTCCCTAAAGTTCATTTATCAAGTTATATCATCGCCATGACTCGTAACCAATGCAGAGGAAGAGCACTGAAGCCCTCAGAGGAGGAAAAATCCAAATACTTCAAAGAAGAAAGCAGAGCTAATGCTACCTTAGCACAAACAAAGTCAGCATCGATGGACGCTCCACCAGCCGAAACTCCGAACATTAATATTGCTATTATCACTGAACTCCGAAAATTTTGACAAGAGGTAAATGAATCATTCGACAAACTTTCAGGAAAAGTAACAAGTATGGAGCAGACTGTCCGTGGGCTGGGAGGGCGAATTACAAAGGCAGAAGACCAGGGGCCTCATGTATAAAGCGTGCGTACGCACAAAAACCTGGCGTACACCCTTTTCCACGCTCACGTTCAGATGTATAAAGAGTGAAGTGACCGTGGAAATGTGCGGTCCTTCACGCCAAGTCCATAGCTGGCGTACGCACGTTTCTAGTGCTTTGGAACCATTGGCGACACTTAGAGGTGACACTGGGAAACTGTTAATAATGTGACAAAGGTCATTCCTCCAATTAATGTGCACATCGGAGATACACAGATGAACAATGAACACACCGGCATGAGATCCTACTATCAGAGCAGCACATCAACCAACAGAACCAGAACCAATTAGACCCTGTATCCATCAATGCCAATCCTGCCCGGATGGACATTCAGCAACAGCAAAGAGACAAGGACATAAAATTCATAGGTTGATAAATATAGTGTTCATGTCTGTGAGAACATTTATTAGTCGGTCCAGTCGCTCATTGACTCCGCCGATTGTCCTCACGATGTCCTCTGGTGACTCGGGTCAGTACAGACCCATGTCGGTCGGACGGGCATCGGCAGTGGGCTGTGGCGGACCGGAGGACCGGCTAACATTGGGGAGTCAACAGAAGCCTCCGTGACAGGAGGATGATACTGGGTCTTACTGTCTTCTGTCTCATTGTTGGAAAATAATAATTTGGGTGATTAAACATGAGTCAAAGTCATTGATTTCCTCTTTGATTTCCTGACATGATCACACATGAACCATTATCTTGTTTGGCTGTGATTAGACTGTTGTATGACCCGTAGAATAAACTAATGTGTGAGATACACTAATACTAAATATGTATTTACCTTGGGGGTGATCCGCATCAGCCCAGTAAGAAAAGTGTCACAATATCGGCGACTCTTTCCTCAAACAGTCTCAGTTCATCTCTTTTCTCCTTCCGCCTGTTTTGGCCTCCGCTTCGCGTCCACCTTGACGTCATCGTCTGATCCTGCAGACAGGGGAATCCCAGAGGGAATCCCACCTGCAGACCCCGTTTATACTGATTTGCATATTTAAATGCGGGCGTGGAGAGGGAGGAGTCAGGCACTCCAACATATGCGCTCAATTCCACGCTGATTGAGATGTATAAAGGAAACGTACTTGGATTCAGGCGTACGCACAGTTTTATACATCTGGATTTTTTTGTGCATTCGGACTTTTCTGGTTTTGGGCGTACGCCAGGTTTCAGTATGAAATCCACGGAAGTCTTTGTGCATGAGGCCCCAGGTGAGCAGCCTTGAAGATGGACATTATCTACATACACAATTGCTCTGTTACCTTCTGCATTGGGACAGGCAGTTGGAGGCTAAATGCGAGGCATTCGAGAACGCACAACAACGGGACAGTCTGAGAATCTACGGTATTAAAGAGGGCTCTGAGGAAGGCAACACTGTTAAATGGGTTGAACAATTTCTCTGCAAATTACTGAAGTTGCCGGACGAGTCTGATTTAAAATTAGAACGTGCTCACAGATCCCTGCAGAAAAAGCCCACTGATCCAACAGCAAGTCCCAGGTCATTTGTGATAAAGTTTCAAAGCTTCAGAACCAAGCAGCAGACACTTCAGATGACTTGGCAGGTGAAAAATCTGACTTATAAAGAAGAGAGAGTAACAATGAATCATGACTACTCACCCGTGCTACAAAGGAAAAGAAGGGAATACGTGGACATTAAAAAACAGTTGAAAACCAAGCAGATTAAATTCCAGAGCCCCTACCCCACGATGTTGAAGGTGTTTTCAGAGGGCAAAACACTGATCTTCAATTCCGCATGGAAGGCAGCAGACGGTCTACTCCACCTTGGAATCAAGGCGACACTATCCGACGAGGAACTACTTCAGAGAGACATGCACTGGCTGGGATGGCTTGTGACCAGCAGAAAGAACAACCGTGGACAAGTGGATCGTAACCTCCTGTGCACAATGGAAGGTTTTCTTGGCTCGGGTGGTGAGACGGTTTCTTCAAACTAGTGACATGAACATCTGCCCCTAAGGTAACTTAACTCAATAAGTACTTTAATTGAGTCATTTGACGCACTCCATGCGAACTACAAACTTTAGGAATTTATTAACTCAGCAGTTTCTGACTGGAATATCTAGGAAGGAGAGAGTTGTGTGAATTTATAGTTGATCTAATTTCTCTCATGATATAAATATGGACTATAGAAATATACATAGCTTAACATGCATGCTCTCTTTTTATTCCCTGTTTAATATCCACTCTAATCAGAGTGAACAGTTGATAATTTCAACCCTTAGGATTTGGTCACTGCTGATGTTATTTAGCTTAACAAGTACTGACAAATTGTTATTGTTACTCTAAATTATTCTTATTTTTCACATGTATCGTGAAAGAATGTTGTATTCAGTTAGGCCGAGGTTTTTGTTTTTTTGCACCTCTTGAAAGTGGCAAGTGCGGGCTTCACACGCTCAGTAGTTAACATCTGATGCTGAAGGCCCAGGTAGTGCTTAGGCTACCTGGAAACCCCTTTTTGTTTGTTAGGGAGAATGAGTGTGTCATACCAGTGTCGTTGTTGTTGTCCCCATTTCACCGTTTTTGAGGTATTTGTTTTTTCTGTCATCAGGTTTAAACAGTTATGATATGTATATCCACAGTCAGCAGATTAATTTTACTTTCATTTTCCCACTTATTTTTAAACTACCCCACCTCTTACCCATTTCCCTCTTGCTCTTTAATCCCTCATCAAAGGGCTTATTGATATCTTCCTGTCCACACATGCTTATATACAATAATGGGGGTCAAATTAATTAGCTATAATGTAAATGGTCTGCACAGTCCTGTGAAGAAAAAGAAAATCCTGTGCCAATTGAAGCAGCTCGGATGTGGAGTAGCGTTCTTACAAGAAACACACCTGTCAGATACAGAGCACGATAAACTTAGTAGAACATGGGCGAATAAAGTGTACTTCTCGTCTCACACATCAGGTAGGAAAAGAGGGGTAGCAATTTTGATAAATAGATGTATAGATTTTACATATACCTCTCATTATTCAGACTTAGAGGGTAGGTACATATTGTTAAATGGACAAATTGATGGTTTGAACATTTCCCTATGTAATATTTATGCACCCAATGAAGACGACCTAGCATTCATTAAAAGGGTATTTGGTATAATTCTGGACAAAAGTAATGGGGTTCTCATTGCAGGTGGTGATATGAACTGTGTAATGTCACAGGTGAAAGATAAAGCTCCAACATCTACGTCAAAGTCAAGTTTTAAAATGAGTAATGTACTAATTCATCACTGCTCAGAAATGGGCTTAGTCAACATCTGGTGACATAAGTATCCCAGAGGCTGTGACTTCACATTCTACTCCTGCAGGCACTCATCATATTCACGTATTGACCTCCTTTTTACACAAAAAGAAGAAATACATAGGATAACAGACTGTAAGATACTTCCAATTACCCTCTCAGATCACTCTCCTGTGGTGACTGAGTGGAACCTAGGTGACAGAAAACATACTAAAATTTGGAGGCTCAATACATCCATACTTAATGAATCAAATTTCATCCATTTTGTTGAAGCTGAACTGGAGGACTACTTAGAACTTAACACCAGCCAAGAAATGTCTCCACTGATTTTATGGGATTGTGCTAAGGCATATCTAAGAGGCCGTATTATAGCTTTTTGTAGTGCTAAAAAGAAAGAAAAAGAAGCTGAACGCAGAAGGCTGGAAGGCGAAATAGGGATTCTTGAACAATAATATAAGGCTACACATTCTCAAGATACACTAAAAACCCTGATAGAAACGCAAAGGACGCTGGATAAATTGCTTTCTGAGAAAGCAGAGGGATGTCTGCGATATTCTAAACAATAATATTATGAATATGGATTGAGAGCAAGCAACTTACTTGCATTTCAGCTTAAAAAACACCAGTCCTCCAGAATAGTCACAAAAATTAAAACTAAGAACCCCCATCAACTGTTGGCAGACCCAGAACAAATTTCTGAAGCCTTTGCTGATTTTTATAAGACTCTTTACACCAACTCAAGGGTCTATACCTGTGAAAAGGAAATTAAAACATTTCTAGACCAAATCAATATTACACAGCTATCGGTAGATGCAAAAGAATGGCTGGATACACCGATTACATCCAATGAGCTTGAGGAGGTTATTAAAGATTTGAAAAATAATAAAACACCAGGCCCTGATGGTTATGTGAATGAGTTTTATAAAACCTTCAAAGACTCACTCTCCCCAATATTATTACTAGCTTATAACAGTGTATTAGAAAAGAAGACACTTGCCCCATCCTGGTGGGATGCCACTATAGTGGTTATACATAAGGAGGGTAAAGACCCTGATGAATGTAGTGCTTATAGACCCATCTCCCTTCTCAATGGGGACATGCACCTCCTAACATCCATACTGGCCCGAGGGTTGAATAAATATAGCACTGAAATAATACACCCTGACCAAACTGGGTTTATACCAGGACGCTACTCAGGAAATAACATTCGTAGATTACTCAGTGTAATGACAAGTACAAATACTCAATCTTCTGAAGCCATGATCCTATCCTTAGATGCAGAAAAGGCAGTCGATCGGGTCTCTTGGAAATACCTATTTCAAACATTAATTAGATTTGGATTTGGAAAGAACTTTGTTTCCTGGATTTGTATTTTGTACTCAGAGCCCAGGGCTGCAGTTAAGGTGAATGGATACCAATCACCATCTTTCACTCTTGAAAGAGGCACACGCCAAGGATGCCCGTAATCACCTGCACTCTTTGCTCTCTGCATTGAGCCATTTGTACAAATGATTAGAAATAACAGAAATATTATTGGCATAAGAGCAGATGAGGAAGAGCATAAAATTTCATTATACGCAGATAATGTGCTTCTGTACTTATCAAACCCATCACATTCCTTACCTATATTGATGGAAACTATTCAAATTTTGGTTACTACTCTGGCTATAAGGTCAATGTCAGCAAAAAAGAGGCTATGGATATTAACAGAGTTATCCCAAAACAATTTAAAGATGACTGTGAATTCCAGTGGCCAGCTGAAGGTATTAAATACCTTGGCATTGTAATTACACCAACACAAGATAAGTTATACAATGTAAACTATGACGACATAATTAATTAATTAACCTTTCTGACTGTCCTTCTGAAAGTCCTTCAAAGAGAGCAGACATGTTTTCTGAGCTGTCCTGCCTTTCTGCCTCCCCCACTCTGCTTTGGCCTTGCAGTGTCTCGTCTGACTTACTTTAACTTTTGAATCCCCTGCTTGCAGAGCTCCCGAACAGCAAATATGGAATTGACCAACTGGTCACTCAGCGCAACTGACATGATGAGGGAAGAATGACTGACATGATGACAGGAAGAATGGCCCTAGGGAGCCCGCCTGCCCTGATGGAACATTTGCAGCCAGATACACCTGGGACGCTTGGGACAAGTGGAGGGTGGTCTGTCTCTCTACTCTGTCGGTGGAGGATATCGAAGACATCTACCTATTTGGATTTATGATAGTGGGACACCTTCTGATTGGTCTTGGAATGGCCCTGATCTATCACAAAATTGGTAAGACAGCAGCATGCAAAGAGACCCCGTTGCTGTCGGTCGAAATTGAGAAGCACTTCAGAGCGGTGAGTGACAATATGAAGGAATTACAACGGGTGGTGACGCAGTCGGGGGACAGTGTGTGAAACCTGGCCGGACGGGCTGCGGACTCGTATAAGAAGAAGCTGAGAGCCAATGTGGAGGGGCAATCTGCAGGGTTGAAGGAGAAAGTGGATGAACTGTGTAGAGACCCCACTGCTTGGAAGTGAGTAATGCTGAGGCCAGGTATAACAAAATGTAAGTTATACTAAATTAAAGCAGAAATCAAGTTTCCCCCATGGCCTAAATTGTTTTCCCCTGAGAGCTGAGGAAGAGGCAGAATTCTTCTCTAATCTAATCCCCCTGTGAACTGATAAGACTGGTAACAATTGAAGGACAGAGTAATCGATAGTCTACAAATAACCTGAGACTTCCATCCTTCTTGTAGACCAAGACTATAGGTGAGGTTTAGGGACTACTACTCTCCCAAATAATCTGGGCCTCCAGAAGCAGGTTGATATGGGCCTTCACCTCTTTTCAGATGGAGGAACACGTGTGTACCTCTGCAGCACTGGAGCATCATCAACAAGAGGTATGTCATGAGGGATCATGTTCATACACCCCAAGTCACCATCATGGGCTGAAAATACTGAGGTGTACTTTCGCAACAAGGATCTGACCTCCTTTTGCTCCTGTTCAGGCACTGCAGACAGATCCACAGACTCTATGTGATCTGACATTACACCAGCCATTGCTTGAGACGAGATAGTTGCCTGGGTGGGCCTCACCTCAGTGACTCCAATAGGCAGATTTATCACCTGTGCACCACTCAAAGACCCAAGGCAAGTCTGAGGGTGAAGAAGAACTTTGGTGGTCCCCGCATTCACCACTGGATTGTAAGCTGTGCCCTGGTTGACATGCACCAGGCACAGAGAAGCAAGAAGACCAGTGGACAACCCAGCTTCTGAAGGGTCAAACAGTGTGGTGAGGCCAGGTTGTTGTTCTGGACAAGTGCTGGCAACCCAGGTATACACACTCCCTGTGGACCTCAAACTCTCGCCAAGCCATTTCGATGCACAGGAGCCTGATTGACTGCTCGTTGGCACATCTGTAAGACTCTGATGACTGCATCCAGCACCTGTGACACAACAGGCAAGTCAAACAATACATGGTCATATTTCCCAAAGAGCTCCCAGTAGCAACGCCTGATAGCATTCATCCCCAAGATACCAGGGACAGAGGACCCAGCCTCAGGGGGATCTTTGACCACAAGGACCCCACAGCAGGGTATTACTTTATCACACAATGTCACATCCAACTCTAGATAACCAACATATGGAATGGCTAAACCTAATGGTTTAGCAGCTCATAGCTCTAGCCAGTTGCAAGACTAGAGGTGCTCATGGTCCCATGGGGCAAAGTGATCATTGAAGAAACTTTTGGTAATAGACACCATGGACCCAGTGTCCACCAGACAAAACTCCACTGAACACAACATCAATAGTTGGACATGAAAACAGTAAACCAGCAATCTCACCTTCTTGTGAGCCTGTGGACTCCCTCACTGAGCTGTGGCTCTGCAGTTCAACAGGCTTTAGTTTTCACGACTGAGAAGGAAAAGCATCAACAGCCTGAGAAACAGAGGTAGCTTGAGCCTGCAGGGGGACCTGTCCACCCCTGCAGTCTCTCGTAAAGTGGCCTGGCTGCTGACACCTTCTGTATATCAAAGTACCAGTCCGATGGGTGTTACCATGTGACCAGGAAGCCTGCAAGGAAGCTACAGTCTGTGTAAGATGGTTGAGCTACTCCTGTTGGCATTTCAAGAGATCCATGACTTCAGCAAGCTCAGATCACTGGGGAACAATGCGAGGAGCCTCAAAAGACCTGCCCTGCATAATGTACTGAAGGCCATAAGCTGAGGGGAGGGAATGACTCCACCCTCTAGACCCACCTGGGGGGCCCTCTCTCTCCCACCTGATAGCCTCACTGCGCACATCCAACAGAGTGACAGTTGGCTGACATATTGTTTCAGCTCCCTGTGAAGAGCTATCAAGAGCATGCTCTATAAATTGATCACCGAGAAGGACACCTCCGTTTGGCACACCCTCAGGGGCACACTGCTTTACCTCCTCCAATAAAGCCACGAGTACCAAGGAAAATTCCAGCAAGGTCTCACCTACCTGTTGCTTCCGGGAGAAAAAGCCTTGCTGCAGAGTAACATAAGACTGAGAGTAGCCATGAGGCACTTATGGTCTCTGGGCACCACAACTAACCTCTCAGTCAGAGTAGCAGCATTACTGGCCAACGGGGTGGGACCGGCCGGACCATGGGAACCTGAGGCCACACCGACTAAATTGCAAAATGAGAAAAGATGCTTTCCCCTTGCCTCGAACTGAAGAAAGCCTGGACGCCCTTTCCGGAGCCCACTGGTTCTCAACCATAGATCTGGCCAGTGGCTATAATCAGGTCCCAGTCTCAGAGAGAGATAAACCAAAAACACCCTTCTGCACACCGTTTGGACTTTTCGAGTGTAACCCCTGTCTCATGTGCCTATGGGGTGGGGCCTAGGTTACTGTTATGATATTACCTTTTTAGTTATGCTTTTAAATAATATATGAAGGACCCTCACGCATGCATGCACTCACACACACACACACACACACACACACACACCTGGTCCTGGTCCACAACAGTCTCTACAAGTCACCTGAAACCCCTGTTGCAGGCCTGTGTCATAGCCTTGATGTGTTGGGGCCTAAAACAAACTGGCCGTTTCACTTTTACCAAACAGAAAAAAATAAAAATACATGTGCAAATCATGTACTCATGGCTCCCAACAGTTAGTGGGGTAAAGGGGGGAATGAGAATGGTCATAGACATGGCGTAACAGCAGCACACGATCCAAGTGGACTGAAAAAATCTCCAGCTCGCACACACATCAGGAAGTAGGTACTTCACAGGAGTTTCGCTTCCCTCTTTCATGCCATCAAAATGTCTGTCTTCCTCTCCTGAATTAGATACACAAGCTAAATTCCAGGTCCACAGGCTGTTTCAGGTTGACTTAGCCTGGAAGTGGCTGATATCGAGAAAACATACCAGTGGCTGAAAAAGGCTGGACTGAAAGACAGCACAGAGGCAATACTCATGGCTGCATAAGAACAGGCCCTGAACACCAGAGCAATAGAGGCCGGGGTCTACCACACCAGACAAGACGCCAGGAGTAGGCTGTGTAGAGAAGCCCCTGAGACAGTCCAGCACATCACAGCAGGGTGTAAGATGCTGGCAGGCAAGGCATACATGGAACGGCATAACCAGGTAGCAGGCAGAGTGTACAGGAATATCTATACCGAGAATGGACTGGAGGTCCCAGGGTCCAGATGGGAGACACCCCCGAAGGTGATAGAGAACAAACAGGCCAAGATCCTGTGGGACTTCCAGATCCAGACAGACAAATGGTGAAGGCCAATCAGCCTGACATAGTGGTGGTGGATAAACACCAGAAGACAGTGGTAGTGATAGATGTAGCAATCCCAAGTGATAGCAACATTGGAAAGAAAGAACATGAGAAGCTCGAGAAATACCACGGGCTGAAAGAGGAGATAGTGAAAATGTGAGGTGTGAAGGCAGCAGTGATCGGGGCACTAGGGGCAGTGACCCCCAAGCTGAGAGGATGGCTCCAGCAGATACCAGGAACAACATCAGGGATCTCTGTCCAAAAGAGCGCAATCCTAGGTACAGCCAAGATCCTGCGCAGAACCCTCAGGCTCCCAGGCCTCTGGTAGAGGACCCGAGTCTGAAGGAGACACCACCCAGGTGGGTGAGGAAAAAAAAAAAAAAAATCTCTATCTATCTATCTATCTATCTATCTATCTATCTATCTATCTATATATATATATATCTATATATATATATATATATATATATATATATATATATATATATATATATATATATGTACAGGGTGGGGAAGCAAAATTTACAATATTTTGAGGCAGGGATTGAAAGACAGTGTATGACCAATTAGTTTATTGAAAGTCATGAGAATTTATTTGCCACAAGAAAATTTACATAATAGAAAATGTTTTTATTCTATGTGTCCTCCTTCTTTCTCAATAACTGCCTTCACATGCTTCCTGAAACTTGCGCAAGTGTTCCTCAAATATTCGGGTGACAACTTCTCCCATTCTTCTTTAATAGTATCTTCCAGACTTTCTCATAATAGTTTTGCTCACAGTCATTCTCTTCTTTCCATTATAAACAGTCTTTATGGACACTCCAACTATTTTTGAAATCTCCTTTGGTGTGACGAGTGCATTCAGCAAATCACACACTCTTTGACGTTTGCTTTTCTGATTACTCATGTGGGCAAAAGTTTCTGAAAAGTTATGGATAATAGTGTTAGGTATGATTATGACATCAATATATGTTTGGTTTCAAAACAATTGACGTAGTACCTGCTGAGAAAAAACAACTAAATGTTCATTGTAAATTTTGCTTCCTCACCCTGTATATATATATATATATATATATATATATATATATATATATATGTATATATATATATATATATATATATATATATATATATATATATATATATATATATATGTATATATATACATATATATATATATATGTACATATATATATCAGTGCATAAAGATATAGGTTCCTTAGGCCTGATCTAAAACACTGCATCAGATTTTCACTAAGTATGATGGTTTCACACTTGCTTTTCTTATCTAGTTTCATCAGATTTTATTTTATTTTAGTGTTGGTGAGTTTCCAGGATTATGCTGAACTCAGTTTTCCTAACACACAAAATCAATCTGATACTGACATGTTACATTTTCCAAGTATTATAATCCGTGTATCATTTGTTCATTCATTTTTCAATTTAAAAACAAAAAACGACTCATTTTTTTGTTTTTCATTTTCAAAAACAGAATGAAAAACTCAGATCCAAGCTGTGCTCCGACCTCCAAGCCCCGCTTAGCGCCCTCAAAGCCCCAGCTCCTGTGGGCCTGACAGGAGCTGGCGCTCGGTGCCTGTAGCCTGGCTTCCTGAAGGGCATGACGCGGCGATGTGGGAGCGGGAAACATTAATGAAGTCAAATAAAATGACATTCGCCAGCATTAAAGAAAATATAAACAGCAGAAGAGTGCAAATGTACAGAGCTGGGCCAAAGCTGGGCTGTTTCTGTAGAATATCCATTTCGCGGAGCAGTATCTGTTTTGGCCCGATGTGCATTTGGACACGGGGACGGATCTGCCAAGCAGTTTAGGGCCGAGTCGGTCAGCGATTCTGTTCCAGATCTGTCCCAGTATCTCTTTGCTATCTGGGAATTTATAGCTTGAACCTGATGGAGAGTATTACTCAGAACTAGATCCGGGGAGGAGCGGCTTGGTCTCCTGGTTCACTGCGGTTTAGAGCCCCTCCAAGCCCCACAGGAGACGGGGCTTTGAGGGCGCCAGGGTTGGAGGTCGGAGCACAGCTTGGTTCTGAGTTCTGTAAACAAAACTAGTTCCATGATCCTCAAAGGGAACTGGTTCTGAGATCCTTAAACAGAATGGGATCCGAATAAGCAGCCCAGAAAAACAGAGCCAAATTTATTTTTTGTGTAAATGCAATAAGTTTTTGTGCGTAGCAAACAGCTGCTTAATTATAGCAAAATATTCCTCCAGTCCGGACATGATATTGTTTATTTTTTCCCTAGTAACGACTACTTCCGGGTCAGACAACTTAACTATATTGAAATTAGCAAAATCGGATGAAACGGTCATTATCCGTTTTTTCCATTTTTCATTTGAGCACAAAATCGTGAAATGGAAAATCAAACTGTTATCCCGTTTTCCCTCTGGTTTTGACAATGAAAAACAAAAAAACAAGTCTTTTTTTTTTTTTTGGTTTTATATTGAAAAACGAATGAACAAATGATACACAGATTTATTATCTCTGCCTGGAGAATAAGACTGGAGAGTAAGACTGTTCTGCCATTGTCTTCTCTGCAGCTTAAGAACACTACAAGTTTTTAGACACGTGCACACATCACTATAAGAGGGTTCTGTGTCAGTGCCAGTTACCTTTCAAATCTATTTTCTCTGCTATTTCAGGTCAGATTGATTGAATTTTGAAAAGTAAATTGCTATTATAGATGAGTTTCAATGTTTACTAACAACTGTGATGCGCGCGCACCTCGGAGGCAAAAACATCAGTTCCAGCTACCAGCCGGCTCACATACACCTCCAGGCTCTCCCCCGGAACTCGTGAACGAGCGAATATGTTAGCTCTAAAACTGTCCATTAACTGTTTCTGTCCTAAAGCCAATCCCATCTTCTCTTTCACGGCCGCATAATTTGACTTAACCGCATCGGGATAGGCTGTCCTATAGTTGAAAAGCAGACTGTCACAGATGGGTGGGGAGGAGAGGTTGCACTAGACATTTTTATAGTCCGTCATTTTGACGGACAGGGTCGTAAAAATTCCGTCATAACATATTATTATCCGTCATTTCAGATTTTTTTATTTTTTAATGATAATGAGATATATTTAGTAGTATTTAATGTTCAAAGACATCTCACTGATGCAGCAGCTGTAGTTGCTGCTGGTTGGTAAACCAACGTGATATCACTGCTCGCATAATTATATACGCCACTTCTAATTGGTGTGTTATCTGTAGACATTATAAGCTTTCCTTGTGTTTGTTCATGCAGCGTCAAATCCCATGCACTGAGGGTCAGGGTTCAGGTTGTGTGAACCACAGATCTGGGCACAAACTGACGCGCCATAACACATGAAAGGTTGAAAATGCGTACGTATAGCACACCAAATGCCATCAGAACTGGTGTATAACTTGCTTGTCCATCATCCTTCACCCCATCAGTCCCTCTTTTTTCACTATGTTTATCAGTGCCATCACATTTACTGGGCTTTTAAAATAACTAAGGAGACTCAGCTGTCTTCACAGTTTGCGCTAGCAAAGTAGCATCTAATTTTGGCTAAAGTTAGCTAAACAACAATTACCCTCAGTATTTTAAACTGTCAAAATGACGGATGGCCTTCAGAATTTTCCGTCATTTAAAAAAAAAATCTGTCAGTAGCGGAATATTTCTGGTTAACGCGACCTCTGTATGGTAGATCTCCAGTACTTACAGATATGAAGTGTGCACTGCACAGACCAGCATTCTTAATTTCCTCCGCAGACCAGTTCTCCCGTCTTTATGCCTGCAACCATAACTTTCGCCGATTTTTCTGGAAGGGATGTTTGCCAGCAGGAATTCTGTAGAAGTTTAAATCCTTCTGTGTGTTCTTTCTATTCTGACAACCCATGGCACAGTAAGATGACGGCATTATTCACACTTGCAGTCAGTGTTTTGCTACGAACTCGGTGTGCTTTCTGCCTCCAAGGTGCACAAGCAGCATACATCCTACGTCATCTAGGCCATAAGGTGAACGCCGTATCGTTTCATCCCGTTCCGACATATGGGGCACTACAATCTTTTTACTCAGTTACAAAGACACATTGTTCCTGAGGTAAATGTCAAAAGTTCTCCGTTTGCAATCCTGCAGTTTTTTAAAAAATCAGTGTTTGAAGTCGGTACTACTAAACTTTATTCGCACAATGCTATTGTTATCATGCGTGCTGCGGTTTGAGTCACATGTAACCTGCTGGTCCAATAAGAAAGCGCAAAACATCCAAGATAGCTGCGACCAGGAAGCGAGCTTCCTGTAGTTCGGAGGAGGAAAATACAATGAAAAGTTTTAAAAAAGCCAGCAAAAATATGGAATATGCACCTCATATCCGTAAAAAAAGAAAAATACAGGATTTTTCGGCCAAACGATGGGAAACGTTAAGAAACTGTGTCGAACGATGGCTTTATTTGAGTGGTGAGAGCAGGAGTATAACTGAAACTTATAAACACTATCACTCCTGACTTTGCCAATGTTCCAGAAGATGTTGTGTTTCATGTAACATGCTACAGACGATTCATTGATAAAAAACGACTGGATTCCATGGAGAAACATAAAAGAGAGAATTCAGATGTCAATGAATCACAGGGAGGCGAGTCTATGCAGCAGCACCGCAGGATCAACAAGTGAAACGCCCAGGAAGAAATGATGGTCCAGGATGGGTCTACCTACTGTTTCATCTGGTCCTGTTCTGCCTGCCTTGTGCATAATATGTAAAAAAAAAAAAAAAAAAAGTGGATAAATACATCACCGTGTCTGGCAAATGCACAAGGGTCATCTTTCACCGGCACAGACGTTATCAGCAGGTGTGTAAAAAAAAAAAAAATGCGTCTCTCACACTTACACACAAATACTGTATATAAGTAAGTGTGTAAGTTTATTCTATTCTCTACTACTACTACTGCTATTACTACTATTACTACTATTATTACTACTACTGCTTTTACTACTAGTGCTACTGATACTATTATTACTGCTACTGCTATTACTACTACTACTACTGCATCTATTACTACTACTGCTATTACTGATCATAACTCATTCTCTCTCTCACACACAATGCTGCTTGCAGCTTTGTGTGTGTATGTGTTTCAGAAATGAGCCGCCTTCAATGTCAGCTACAAGATCTTCTCTTCTGTGAGTAGATCATCACGCAAAGAATTATTATTATTGTGAACCACCACCACCACCACCAAATATTCATACACCAGTGTGAGTGGCACTGGGTGAAGTGTCTTGCCCAAGAACACAATGGACTGACTAGGACAGAGCGGGATTCGAACCACTGACCCTTTGGTTATTGGACAACCTGCTCTACCATCTGAGCCATGGCCACCCTGAGTCTTGCTGACAATGTGTCATTATTGCTCCTTGGTAGTTTGCCCTATCCATGCCTCCAACATGTGATGCTCTACACCAACACTGCAAAAGGGCAAACTACCAAACAGCAATAATGAGACATTGTCTGAAAGGTATTATGTGTGCACCCTCACCCATTGGTAGTGGATGGCACATTGAGGATGGGGAGTTAACAGTGACCTGGATGACTAAAAATCCTGCTCCTCAAAGTGTTTTCCAGGTCATCCACTGCACTTGGAAACAAGGCAAATGTGATACAGACAGGTGTTCCTGTATGTCAGCAAGACTGTCTTGCACTGATTTGTGTAGGTGGCAGCACTGTGTGAATGTTCAGAGGGACACAGAAGATAGAGCTACATGGGATGATGTTTCAGACAGTGATGGTGATGATTAGACATGTTATAGAACCATGAAATATCCTCTAAAAAAAGTCTCCATTGAACAAAAATAAAAGTTTACAGTATACTGTGTAAAAAAAACCAGACCGAGATCTATTAAAAAACATGTATTTTTACATGACAAACGCATCATTGTTAAAAGAAGAAAAGAAACCCTGCCTCTGTAAACACTGTAAATGTCAAACAATGCTGTTACACTGATGTATGTGTGTTTGTGTGTGGTGAAATTCACCATGTGTAATATGTGAAATCAGTAGAAACTTTTTCCCACAAATTTCCAAGATTTCATGGTCTAAATTCACATTGCATGGTAATAATTCATCAAGACTTGTCTAAAATGTTAATGTGTATAAATATCAATTTGTGAGAGATTTTGTGTTGCTAAAATGAATGTTGATGAATAAAACAAGTGAATCTAGCATCACAGAATTTTCGTTTTTTTAATTTTATATTCATATAGATTTATGGCTTGTGACAAAAAACTGCAGGATATATTGCGGAGAACTTTTAACCCAAAGTCCACGAGGGTACAGTCTAAACAAAAATGCATTTAAAAAGTAGTGCCCAGACACGGGAACGAAAATCATTTTCTAGCCACTTTTCATGGTTCACCTTATGGCCTAATCGTGAAACTGATCTATTGAGATGGTGCTGATGCAAGGATAGTGGACACATCACTGAGCGTATGTTCAGTTTTTTGCAAAATGTGCTTCCTCTTCATTACAACTCCTTAGAAAGCAGTCAAACCTAGATTACATCAAGACTGTAGTTTGTCCGGATTTCTGCTGTCACTGTCTTGATAGCAGCTAATTGGGTAAGACAGGGTAATATTCCATTTTAGTTTCACTTCATTGAATACCCAGGCAGTTTTGGACTGAAACCTTATTGATGAGTTCAAGCCACTCTTTTCTCTTTAGAGTAGCTGGATAACACTATTATTCCACTGCTATTGCAATAAAACATGTTTAATTCACATTGATCAAACAAAGAGAAGCACAATTTGCACATGTGAACTGTCCAGTTACAGTCTCTCACTGACATGGCTCTGTGACCTCTGACACTATTTAGGTCATCATTCACACAAATGAATATGCTAACCCTACCACTAATGCTCATTATTATCTCTATTTTCCTCAGTCTTCGAATCATGAAAAGTCAATGTTCTGAATACTTTATATGGCATGAATTGGGTCATTATGCTAAAGGTTACCCCAGTAACAGCCTTCTATAGCCCATTACACTTAAGAAATTCAGCATTTACAAGCTGTATATACCATCAGAATTGGCTGGCTCTGCTACTGAGGCAGTCAGCAGATAAACAGTGGTAAAGCTGAGATCTGTTGTGTGCCGGCCAGCGAGAATCATTAACAGCTGAGTTGAAACATGGCAGAATGACTTGTGCTTCTTGGGCTTGGTGAAGTGGCACCACAGGGACTTCCTGCACCGTATGAGGAGCTGTCACAGTCTGGGCAGCACACCAGCTTCATACAAGATGGTCATCACTGTCTAGATGGAGGCTTGTGCAGTAGTTATTGCTGGCATTGTGTGTGCACATGTGTTACCCATCTGTTACCAAATGTTAATCTGTGACAAAACAAATGCAACATCTGCAAAGCTGGGACAGTTATTCGTACTTATGTATTTTGGTTTTCTTCCTCATTACAGAGGGCGATCTGTGCTGACCCAGTGCCGGGTCAACCAGAACAGAGCCAGGTGGTGCTTAGAATGGAATGAATCTATTTGTGATGGAAAATGACCATGGAACTTCTGGTCAGCAGAGTAAACATTGTGATGATTGATACTACTACATGACAGTTGTGTGTGTCTCAGTCCAAGTCTAACAGCAACACTTTGTAATCCACCATTTAGATTAAAAAAAAAAAAAGTGTCTGAAACATCATCACAATGGTCAGTGTGTAACATTTTAAGGAATTTGGGGGATCTACTTGCAGAAATTTAACATAATTGTGTTGTTGCTTTGTGGTGCCACCTGTCCAGTTTTCTCTATCTTCTGTTTTTATAGCTGGCAGTATTGATTGATTCTTTATTTTGAATATCAAGTATCTATCTTTGCACAATATTTGATTGACAGCTGCATGTAAAGAAGATGATGTTTTTGTCAATGTAGAGAATCAATGATTTCATTCAATAACCATTCTGGCTATCATCAGGTAAAGGTAGAGTACACCATAAACTATGTCACCAGTGCATTGCAGACATGTAGAGGTGAACAATTCACTCTCACATTCACACGTTCAGGAGATTTAGACTGACCAATTAACCTTTTAAGGTGCATGTCTACTTTGGGCAGTAGGATGAAACTGGAGAACTTAAAGAGAACAGGGAGAACAAACAGATTCCACACAGAAAGGCCCCTGGTGGCTGGCGCTGTGTTCAACCTTCTTCCTGTGAGGTGACAGTGAAAACCAGTGCAACCACAATCAATATGTTTACCTGCACTGCTTAGTGGAGCTGTGGTTGTAACTTTAATTGGACAGTTGTCTTTGTCCCACTCTACATGCATGGGAGTGTATTTGGTTTGTTGTTGAAATCATTTTGCTTCTGCTAAGATAGGTGTTGTTATACACTCTTTCAGCTAGTTAACCTGCATCATCACAGACCAAAACAAAAATCAATAGAGAGTTAGCAAGTTAGCAACTCAGAGGTAAGCTGGCATGACAATGGACAACATTGCAAATTTGTAAATAACATAATATCTTTCAGCTCTACTTTTTTCTGCAGATGAGATGCATGATATTCAACAGCCAGGCCAGGGTTTGGGTTCTAATGCATGTGCAGAACACCTTGTCCTGTTCCAGTCTGACTGGTCTATATACATGCAGGAGTAGATCGACTTTCAATCACATTATCTACATGTGTCAGTGCAACTATTTGAACTTCGATTTCAGTTGTGCAAATATTTGCATGTACTTTTAAAATCTAGTGTTAGTCAGACAAACACAATAGTTAGTAGGTTTTTTTTGTTCATGTAAACTAAGGTGACCAAATCTCCTCTTTTGCCCAGCTATGTCCTTTTTTCACATCCTGTCTGGGTGGGATGTATAAATTAGGGAAAATGTTCAGGCTTCGATGACCGCAACTGTCACCGTTCGTGCAATCATAAAAGTTCAAAATCCCGCTGGAAGAAAAGATTGCACTTTCCAGTGATATATAAGACATTACAACATTTATGATCCACACCAGCCTGTGGACGTGGGGATAGACGGATCTGTCAATAGACTATAGCAGGGGTGTCAAACATGCTGCCCGCAGACCAAAACCAACCTACCAAAGGTTCCAATCTGACTCACGATTTGAATTTGCAAAGTGGAAAAATTATACTGAAGTTATTAAGAGTCGAAGGTGTCAAACTTGTTTTAGCTTAGGGGCCATATACACACCAATTGGGATCTCAAGTAAAGTAATAACACAATAACTTATAAATAATAACTCCAAATTTGCTTCTCGCTTTAATGTGGGGGAAAAAATTATCTTATGCTTTCAAATAATGCAAAAAACAAACATTAAATGATGAAAGTATTTAAAGTAACAATTAAATGTGAATAACCTGAACAAATATGAACAACCTGATATGTCTAAAGAAAATGAAGAGCAATTTTAACAATATTCTGCCTGTTACTAAATGTTTTGTACCTTTGTAGATCTGATCCATAATGCATATGTATAAATGATAAGTTGCCTTACTCAGTACAAACCTAGAAAAAAATCAATTCTGTTTTTTGTTTTTGTCTGTTTTTCCACCCTGTTATGCCACCTAAAACACACAGTAAAGCCAAACCTGATCTTGCTAGATCTTAAAAGTAGAAGTCCTGACAAAAAGGACTCAAGTACATACACACAGCAGCTTTTATGACACTTCTACAGCTAGAATAATCAAATAATTCCAAGCAGCATGTAATATTATACTATTGATGGGGCGGACATGGCTCAGGAGGTAGAGCAGGTCATCCAATAACTGAAGGGTTGGTGGTTTGAATCCCGCTCTGTCCTAGTCATGTGCCGTTGTGTGCTTGGGCAAGACACTTCACCCACCTTGCCTCCAGTTTCACTCACACTGGTGTATGAATGTGTATGAATGTTTGGTGGTGGTCGGAGGGGCCATTTGGTGCGAACTGGCAGCCACACTTCCATCAGCCTGCCCCAGGGCAGCTGTGGTAACGTGCTTTGGGTGCCTTGAAAAGTGCTAAAGAAATCTAATCCATTATTATTACCTCCGCCAGGAGGTATTGTGATCACTTTGCTTTGTGTTGCGTGTTTTTGTAGTTGAAGGCCTAATGTTTGCAGTTTTACATATGTCTCTTATCATTATGCTCAACAGGAAAATGTTTTGTATGTCACTACAGTGTTACAAGTACAAAGTCCACTTGTGGGTAAGTGGTGCCAGTTCTGAATGATTAGGTCATACCTGGTTATCTTCATACATCTATGCTGCAACTTTAACGCTAGATGCCACCAAAATTGCAAATCAGTTAAGAGTAAAATAACAATTGCACATTGCTCCATTTTTTTAATCATAGCTAATGATCAGCAGGTACATTAGGCATGATTATGATTGCGCTGTTACCCATAAACTTGGAATAATTTTGTTTTCCGACCTATTCCTCACCCCCTTGAACTGCCACCTTATCGTGGTGGGGGAGTTTGAGCGCCCGAATGATCCCAGGAGCTATGTTGTCGGGGGCTTTATGCCCCTGGTAGGGTCTCCCAAGGCAAACAGGTCCTGGGTGACGGGCCAGACTAAGAGCAGTTCAGAAGCCCCTATGAAAAAGAACCATCAAAGAAACGTGACGTCGCCCGGTATGACGCAGCCGGGGCCCCACCCTGGAGCCAGGTGAAGAAGCAACGCAGGCCCGCCCTCTGGAGGACCCACCACCCACCGAGGGAATCGTAGGGGCCAGGTGCAGTGTGGATTGGGTGGCAGTCGACGGCAGGGGGCTCGACGACCTGATCCTCGGACACCAATAAGGAGGTGAGTTTATCTGTGATTTACATTTGTAAATGTACCTACTCAGCTGAGCATAAATATACAATGAAGTATGTTATGTAAGATTTGAAACTTAACAAAAGCCTGTCTGTTTCTTTTAGTTGGTCTTGGTTGTTGGTGATTCCCATCTCCGGTCCTTTGTGGAGAGAGATGTTGTCGTCAGACTGCTGGGCCCGTATTCCTTTGGTTTCTCCTCTTCCCCTGGGGCCACTGCGCGTGAGCTGGAGTTGGAGGTCCAGCATCTCCACGTCGACTGCCAGGTGTCCATGTGTGTGGTCCTTGCTACCAGAAATGACGCCGACAAGAAGACTGTGACTCAAGCTGGTCAAGACTTTGATCGTCTCCTGTCGACTGTAGTCCGACGCTGGAAGAAGGTATGTATATACTGTGGCATTAAATGAAAAACTGTATAAGCCTATTTCAATATGTTATATTTGTACAGATTTACTTATATTCACTTTATTTTTAAGGCATGTGTTGTTTACTTCCCGACTCGTCACACCATCTCTGAAGCTGTGCAGAACCAGTTTCGTCAGGAATACTGAAGAGTGGCAGAAGCTAAAGGTATGGAAAACTATATTTAGCATTCTTCTTGGTTGTTGCTCTCAGTTCAACTGGACTGTTTTAGCTGTTTTGAAAATGAAGTCTCTTTGATGAGAGACCCAAGTTTTCAAATGAGCTAAACCAGTCCTGTTGAACCAAGAACAAGAACAAAGAAGAATCGGCAAATGAGAATCTACACAGATATATTTAGCATTGGAAAGTATTTGTTGTTGAAGAGTGCTGTTTTCTAAAATCTTGTCAACTTTTTACAGGGTTGCAGTACATCTCTTGCATTGACAAGTTTCCCATGAGCAACCTTGGACTCTGGGTCTGGTATGGTGTAAGTAAAGAGAGTTTGTGTTTCTGCAACATGTTTTAACTCTTTGTTTTTAGTACGTATCAGTAAATGCATAGCTTTTGTTATTTCAGGTCCACCTCAGCGTACCCGAGGGCATGCAAGTCTTGGCTGACTTGATATCCAAGGCTGCGAAGGACGAGATGCTGAGCACCAGGGCATCCACGTCTCCTCCTAGGAAGGTCCCTTCACCACCCCCCAAACCCTTGCCAGAGTTTCCAGATTTGGTTCTGATTCGTCCTTCACCAAAGGCTGTCCAGTTACCTGCTCCATCAGACGGAGGATGGACATCTGTTGGGCATGGCTCAAAGGTAAGAATGTTGAAGTAGAATTTTATTTTGTATTCGATACTGTTTATTATTGACATAAAAATAGAGTTTTCTTCAGTTTTAATAACTGGTGGAGGAAAATGGAGTTCTAAACCTGCAGGGGGAGTTGTCTGTGTACGTGTTAATCCCATCTAAGGGTTGAGGTTGAAGAGGGGTGTGACCCTGGGGGTAAGGTTGTTAGTGGGTATTGTGTGTGAGTTTCAGGGTTGTTGACCAGATGGGTGGGTCACTGTCTAAATTCTTTCAGGGGGGATCGATTGGTTTCAGGTGAGTCCAGGTGTGGAAGGTTGTTAATTGAACACTGTTTGGGAATGTTATTTAAAAGGGGGTTGTAGGTTTTTGATCTGTAGTGTGTCATTCCACCACCTCTGTTCAGGGAAGGATTTTCCACTTTCATGATCTGAGAACCTACACAGACATAGAAATATAACATCCTATCCTCTTTGTTTCTTTTAGAAGACTGCACATGACACCAGAAGCCAAGCCAGTGGAGTCAGCCGATGAAAGCGTGGCCTGCAGCAGGTATGTTAATGCTTCAGCACAATGTTGAGCCTTTTCTATAACAATATTTAAACTGATAGAAAAAAGACAAAAACCCAGGCACTGACTTGGCTCAAAAAATTTGAAAAGCTTTTATTTCATGAAGCCCTCATGAAGTAAAGATTTTTAAATTTTTGGAACCAAGTGAGTACCTGGGTTTTTGTCCTTTTTCTATGGTTCATGCCCTCTCCATGATCACCTTTGGCTTGCTGAATACCAGTAGCTCCCTGTGAAATAGATTTTTTGTCTTTTTTAATGTTGATTTGCTGATTTGCTGATTTTGTGTGTATTATTTAGGTTTTGCCTACTGTGGTATCCTCTGGTCGTTTTGCTGTTTTGGACACTGACAAAACTGAAGAAACTGTGAAGAAGCCCAGAGCAACTTTGACAGAGAACAAGAAGGTAAGCATGTTTGAATTCACTGGTAGTCCTGAAGCAATAATATATTGTGAAATTGTTGGTTTTCAGGGAAAAGTGTTATAACTGCATATATGATGTTATAATTAAAGAGTATTGTTCTTTGTACTCTCCAGGAAAAGGCACCAGTTGCTGTTGTGGACGTGGAGGCTCCCGTTGTGGACTTGGAGGCTCCCGTTGTGGACATGGAGGCTCCCGTTGTGGACGTGGAGGCTCCCGTTGTGGACGTGGAGGCTCCTGTTGTGGACTTGGAGGCTCCTGTTGAGGATGTGGAGGCCAAACCCAGAACAGCCAGGAATGACCCTGTGGAGGCCATCCCCAGACCAATGAGGACTGACACTGTGGAGGCCAAACCCAGAACAACCAGGACTGACGCTGTGGAGGCCATCCGCAGACCAATGAGGACCAGACCAATGAGGAATGACGCTGTGGAGGCCAAACCCAGAACAACCAGGACTGATGCTGTGGAGGCCAAACCCAGAACAACCAGGACTGACGCTGTGGAGGCCAAACCCAGAACAACCAGGACTGATGCTGTGGAGGCCAAACCCAGAACAAGAATGAGGACTGATGCTGTGAAGGCCAAAACCAGAACAACCAGGACTGACGCTGTGGAGGCCAAACCCAGACCAATGAGGACCAGACCAATGAGAACTGACGCTACCAACCCCAACCCCAGACCAACAATGAGGACTCTGCATGAAGACGGCAAAGGTAAGACTATCATGGGGTCATTCCACCAGGGCTGTTCAGTTCAGAAAGTAGGGGAAGGCAGTGTGTGGCTATTGCTATGGCATGTGTGCTCATTCGTGGGCACAGGAGGATTTAAATAGGACTTTGCTGGAAGGTGATAAGCTCTATCTAAAGATCAAACTTAAAATTAACAATTTAGCGGAGTATTTGGGGTCTTTTGATTTTGACCCTGAAGAAAATTTGTATGGACAGACATTTGGCCTAAAAATAGGTATAGAAATGGGACGTCTGCATTCTGTAACAGATAAAAATGAATTAGATTGTTGCTATCTTACATTAAAACAAACTCTGGAAAAACATTTTGCATCAGACAACACATGCCTTTTTACTACAGCTTCAAACACATGCGCTATTATTAGTAAAAACAACATGTATGCTGTAGTAGATTCCCATGCACGTAGTCAATCTGGGATGGTTGATGGGGATGGGACAAGTATTGTTGTGTTTCTCAATACCATTTCCGACTTACCTAGCCATTTAATCAAACTTACAGCTGGGCTCAAAGCGTATAACACTGATTTTGAACTTAATCCAGTGTCAATAACATTAAAAGGTGAACATATGCCCCCTGTTCCAACTCCAGCTGAATTGGAAGTTGAGGAAAGTTCGTCCATAAATAGTTCAATTTTTGAGGAGCCTATCTTAGAACAACAGGAGATTAAGGCAATTTCATTCTCAGAATCAGTTTTCAACTCTTCTGAGCCTTATGTTCAACCTGAAGATGCTAAGCCTATCTGTGAAGATTTTAGAAAGAAAAGTCTAAAACGCAGAACAGATGTATCCAAAAAACAAAACATAAATAACAAACATAGGAGAGCTAACACTAAATTAGAAACAAAATCTTGTTGTTTTCAAGGTAATTCTGTTGTAAAGATTGCCAAGATATAATACAACTGAAGTGACATATGTCAGCATGGACAAACCGGCTGTGCAGTATATGCCATTGGGTCCTCACCCAATGGCAAATACTGCATGTTTATGTGTGCAGATCTATTTGTACACACCTCAGTGTTGATTATACAAAATGTCCTGTCCAAAACTCTATAACTACAGGTGATGCTGGAGTACCTTGTGACAATGAAAGCATAGTAGCTGACGGGAACTGTTTTTATCACGCTGTGTGTCAAGCAGTGAGTAGCACACAGAAACACCATAGAAAAATCCGACTAGCTGCAGTTAAAGAATTAGAAAACAACCCTGACATGTATCACAGCCTTTTACATGACAACCATCAGCATTTGTCTGTGGCAGAGTATGTTAAACAACAAAATGTGTGGAAAGTAAACACCTGGGCGACGGAAGTTGAAATACATGCCACAGCTAATTATTTAGGAGTGAGGGCTGCTCGATTATAGAAAAAATAATAATAATCACGATTATTTTAGCAATAATTGAAATCATGATTATTAAAAATGATTATTTGTTAACCTTAAAGTTGTTTATTTTTTTTGCAAAACAATGTAAAATATACTCTTTAAACATAAATAAACCTTTTAACTACTAAAACAAAGTATATTCACTTTTGTACGAAACAAAAAAAAAAATCTTTGAATGCAAATAAGTATACTGTAAATTCAAGTATGTTTCCTTTTGTAAACAAATAGTGCACTGCAATTAAACTGCTATAGACTTGCCATAGAACTGTAGCAATAAAAAAAAAAAAAAAAAAAAAAACTCACATAAAGTGCAAATTATAAATTCAAGTATGTTCAGTGTAGTATGAAACAGTAAATTCCGTGGCATGCCGTGAGGTTTCAGTTAAGGCCTTCTGTAATATAAAATAAAATTTAAAAAAGAAATAATGGAACCATTGATTTTAATAGGCCCTTGCCGACATGTATGTCTGGGCACGGGCCTAATAAAAACTGAAGCATGCGATTTTAATAGGCCCTCGTCGACATGTATGTCTGGGCTCGGGCCTAATAATTAAAACCACAAGCAATGTTAAGGCCCTCGCCCTCCCATGTGACTGCCTCCCCACATGACCGCCGAGGCCACCGACAGTGAGAGGACCCCGTATCGTGGACTCAATTCATCATTCTGCAAGATACACCCAGTGGTGTACTTCTGAAAACGACCATTTCATCGCAAGCTCATCACAGCCACGCCCAACATTTGATCAAAAATGTAGGTGATAACTTTGGATCACACGTGTGTAGGTGATTTTCACCCAGTTTGGTCCAAATTGAATGTAAACCCTAGGAGGAGATGATGAAAGTATGAGGGGTGGGATTCTGCCTAATACCCATTCATTTCTATGGCACAGTTTTGATGTTGTCATGGCAACACGATTGCAAATAGGGGTGTTTCCACATTGACTTTTTGGTTCAGTTTGGCATGAAGGATGTGTGTACCAAATTCTTTTTTGACTATGTCAAAAAATTTTTTTTGTCCCATTCAAAAAATGTGGGGGGCGTGGGGGAGCCATTTTATGATCCAACTATACGAGTTCCATATCTTTGTGTTCAGGTTGTCATTTCGCACAAATGTTACATTGGGTCCAATTCAATTTGACACTTTCTGTGCAAGATATACACACTTTTATACTTCTGAAAATGGCCGCTTCGTTGTGAGGTCATCACAGCCACACCCAACATTCGATCAAAAATGTAGGTGATAACTTTTGATCACACATGAGTAGTTGATTTTTACCAAGTTTGGTCCAAATTGGATGTAAACCCTAGGAGGAGACGATGAAAGTATGAGGGGTGGGATTTTGTAGGTCCACACTCCCATCCAATATGGCTGACTTCCTGTTTGGTTTAGGGCGGGGCCATAATGTAATTTTTTACTTGTCCTACCATGGGCTATGTCTGTACCAAGTTTCATGTTTGTACGGTGAAAAAAATTTGTGGAGGGCTCCCATCCGCGTAATGTATTTTGATTTTTGAGGGGGCACTGCTGAGTCATTTTGCGATATTTTGTTTTGGCGACTTCAAAAAGAATTAATTTTCGCTGGGCTTGAATTTTTGGTCAAATAAAATTGACTTTTTGTGAATGCTGAACGGGTGAAATTTGGAATCAAAGTGTCCAGGAAAAATAATAATAACGAAACCATGCAATTTTAATAAGCCCTTGCCGACATACATGTCTTGGCTTGGGCTTAATAATAATAATGGAACCATGCGATTTTAATAGGCCCTCGCCGACATGTATGTCTGGGCTCGGGCCTAAAAATAAAAATCAGTACAAAAACAAGAAGGGTTCCACAGCACCGCTGGAACTGTAGAACGTGTATGCCGGCATACACGTCCCACAGTCCCCGCGGGCTTGGTCCCCTAATTAACTACTGGATTCTTAGCTTACCGGCCGACAGGCCGTAAGCTACTGTCATCATGCGGCGTCTGTCAGTGTCGTCATCTGTTGTTGTCATTGTCGTCTGTCGTCATCGTCGTCTGTCGTCATCATCGTCTGTCATCATCGTCTGTCATCCGTTACAAACATTTCAATCATCTTCTTCTCCGAAACTACAATTCCAATTGACTTCAAACTTGGTATACGGCATCTTCATGATCATGTTAGTGAAATTAATTAATTTTTAAATTAATTAATTAATTTTCACTAAACAAAGTTAGTGAAATTACTCGGATCCGGATCTGATTCTGGATTTGGTGCAACTTTGAAAAATTTCCCCATTATGATAGATAGGAAGCGGATCGATGCAATAACTCAGTAAATACAATTGATATCAAGTTGAAATTTCCACATTACAGCCCTGATGGGGAGATGACCAAAACGTAATGGCCATATGCTGATCAGGATCTTCTTCTGGATCCAGGAACTTGCGGAAAATTTAACATGGGCTCTAATGGGGAAAACATTTCAATCGTCTTCTTCTCCGAAACTTCAGTTCTGATTGACTTCAAACTTGGTATACAGCTTCTTTATGATGATGTCAACACAAGATATTGAAATTATTTTGATCGGATCTGATTCTGGATTTGGTGCGACTTTGAAAATTGTTCCCATTATAAGAGATAGGAAGTTGATTGAATCAGTAAGTATCAATGGTATCAAGTTGGAATTTGAATTTTTTACAGATCTGATTGGAATATGACCAAAACATGGGCTATTTCTGTAATATAATAAATACACATAACTGGGTGATAATAAATGGCATCTGGATACATTTCCCAAAGCTTTTAATTTGGCCTGTAAGCTACAAGGCCATTGGTCCTATTTTTTTTTTATTATGGTTTTATAAGTAGAATGCTGGAACCACTATATTTGAATATTTAAATAATATGTTCTCACCTGATGTTTGAAAGATAGAAACTAATAAATTAAAAGAAAAAACATTAAGTTCTTTTCACTGGGGGAAAACGTATACAACCAATGCATTGTGTCTCAACGAAGCACATAAACTGGACTGGCAAAACATTTTGTTTTGTTGAATTTTCATAGTTTTCTGATTGCATTTATTCAGAAGGTAGCTTCTAAAGATAGACTGCATGTTTATTGTGTAACTAACCCAGAACAGCCACGTTATTAGTCATTATCTTTATCTCCCAACTGCACTATCAGCTGTATCCCCACTGATGTTTTCATGCTCACCAAACACTGCTACTTGGACAATCTACTTACTATCTCAGCTTCTCTAAAATTATACTCTTCAGACAGTTAAAACTAAATAAATAAATAAAATAGGACAAAATAAGAGCACAGAAATATCTCACAATCTTCTCCAAGCAGCTTCTGCAGCCTAATTAAGGGTGTTTGGATCCATAAAATGGCTGTGGCTCTATCAGCTCAGTGCATACCCTCGATCTCTTGAATTTTTAATTAGGTATTAACATACATACAATGTGGATATGATACAATTTGATAAGCTCATAGTGTTGTGTTTTAGAAACTTACATGTACACAGTTTAGATATGTGTAAATGTCAGTACAGCTTGTTTATTTGTTTATTGTACAACTAATTGTCCAAATACAGTTTCAATATTATAAATATGTCTTCTGAGACCCTGCACTTGCATATGAGGACAATACATTTTTCATTCCCTTTAAATTAGGCCTCTTCCCTCCATAAAGGACATTATTTTTTCCTTTCTATAGTGGAAGCAAAAGCAAAATATACTAATCATTGTAAAACAAGACGGTGTCAAAGTCAGTCAGATTATTTCACAGCCAAGTCCAAGGTAAAAGCAACCAGCAAACTACAAAGATGAAACATGAGGATGCATAAATAAGTTTTTCAAATGTTTGCCTCTGACTCAGTCCAAAAGAGTCAAACTCCCTATGGGTATAGGGAGGGTTCATAGAAATAAGCATGTTTACAGCTTGGTACAAAAGGTTTTATCTCTATAGCTAACTTACTCATTCATGATACCTGGAGTAAATTTTAATATAACTCATATATATTTATATGCAAGGGAGTAGGTTTGATTTGGACATTGGTGGGGACACAAAAGTGCTCCAAGGCAGCACTCCTGAAAGTTGATGTTTTTTGCATTTGCGATCATAATTTCATGCCGTGTCGAGCTGATCAAACAAGTAAACAATCATAGTCAGAAAAAAATTCCATAATTGACATGTTTATAATGCACATCTGAATATCTAAGGACAATAGAAGAATTTAATGCATTCTGCAATTTTATTCTCATGACTAACATATTCATCATTATTTAACCTCACCTGTGAATTTACAGCCTCTCCTCCTATACCTCCTCCAGCTGTGCCTCCTCTACCACCTCCTCTGCCTCGTCCCTTCTCCCTACTCTGTCACCTGATATAAATATGTTGATGCATGACGTATAAACAGATTATGAATACAATGATCATAGAGGTTGATGGTCCAGTTACTGCCTGAGCAAAAAAGGGTTTTACTTTCAATTATTTTTATTATTGTAATTTATTCCACAAAAATATGGACAAAATCACGAGTATCTAGAATCTGAGGTTTCATTGTATTTTCCCCACAAATTTTCTTTATTTGTGCTTTTTAAACAGTTGTCTTCCATACAAATATGTGAAAATAAGTAAAATAACTTTAAAAAAGTGTATCTGTTTGGCATTAAAAAGTGTCTTTTATTCAATATTTGTATTGTTGAGCCTCTACAGTTCTATACCCTTGAACTAACTTACACTTTGACTCCTAAAGAAGTGTCATATGTCCAGTTTTCTTTTCGTTGACATTCTTCAAATCTTTATTACCAAACACGCTCGCATGCAGGGCCAGTTCTAGCCATTTTGGCACCCTTGGCAAGATATGAATTTGGCAACCCCCCCCCCCCCCCCCCCCCCCCCCCTTAAAACACACCCACACCCACACATACACCCACACACATACATATGGGGGTGGGTGGGTGGGTGGGGGCACGAAGAGGAGATACGTGAAGCATGAGAGGAGATGCACAAAGCAGCCAGCTGTAAACCACATAGTAACATATATAAAACAGCCTACCAGCAGTAAACCACACAGAAACATATATGAAACAGCCAACCAGCAGTAAACCACATAGAAACATATATAAAACAGCTAACCAGCAGTAAACCACATAGAAATATATGTAAAACAGCCAACCAGCAGCAAACCATATAGAAACATAAATAAATCAGATAGAAACATAAATAAATCAGATAGAAACATATATAAACCACATAGAAACATATAGAAACCAACCAACCAGCAGCAAACCATATAGAAACATATGTAAACCAGATAGAAACATATATAAAACAGTTCAGCAGCAGTAAACCAGACACCTTAGCAGATATCTCATATCTCAGAGGTGTCAAACTCAGATCCTCAAGGGCCGGTATCCTGCATGTTTTAGATGTTTCAGATGTGCTGGAAGAGGGAAACATCTAAGACATGCAGGATACCGGCCCTCGAGGACCGGAGTTTGACACCTGTGTCATATCTTAATCATCTGCAGTACCATTATTAGCCAACTTTGCTTCATTTCAATTCAGCAAGCTGTTGCTAGTAATATCAATCGTTTTTTTTTACATTATAAAAGGTTACATACCTCTATAATTTGATTATTTTTCTGCCTCCTCTTTTCTCTGCTTCTAAACTGTGCAGCTAAGGGCTTGGAGGCCTTTTCATAGTGATAAATTCTCCAACCTTTACCTGGATGCTTGGTTCAACACCTGTCTGACTCTGTCATTCAGCTCCACTTCCTCTCTCTCACGCACACACACAGTGAGCAGGGAGAGCTCACCTGAGAAATTACAGGGGGGTGTTGTTTTGGGTTTTTTCCTCTCATTTCTTTATTTTCAAGACAGTTAATGAGAAATTATCATGTTATCAGCCTATGCCACGAACTGGCCCTGCACGCATGGACACACATATGTACGCACATGCACGCTCGCACGCACACAAACAGACACATGTACAAATGTAAATGTAAACTAGAAGTGCTCATAGAGCACAGACCTCTGCCAAGGCAGATCTGTGCCCCCCCACCCCCAATCATCATCAAAATTTAATCATTTGTTCCTTGTGCCAGTATCAACATTTCCTGAAATTTTCATCCAAATCCATCCATAACTTTTTGAGTTATCTTGCACACAGACAGACACACAAACGGACAGACAGACAAACAAACCAAAACCGACAAAAACATAACCTCCTTGGTGGAGGTAATGACACCTTTGGTGTTAAAATCTGTCTAGCTGACGTGAGCCAGGCAGAACAAATGCAAATATGCTGACAACTTACGTTAGGCGGTTGGAGATGCATATGAACAATCTCAGGTCCTGTCCAACTAACGGGTAACTATAGATTTTACAAGTAGATGGAGTAACAGCCGGGACAGCCAATCACATGTATGTTAGCTAAACCGCAGAGCCAATTGGAGAGTGATAATTAGGTTAGAGGCGGGACTTCTAGCAGAGACTGACTATCAACCTTTTGTGTGCCATAATCATTGACTAAACACTACGGACAGTGGTTGGATTGATAGGGACAAAACAGTAGTGGCTGGATATTGGTAGGGACGTGTGTCCCTAGCATCCCTATGCAATTCTCTGCCTATGTTTATATGTAAAACTATGCACAATTGAGAGGGTGAACACTGTCTGGTGAGTGAACTTTGACTGATGGATAACTAAGCTGCTTAGACACATATTTAGATCTTCGGGTTATAAAATAAACAAATTTTAATTAAAAAAAAAAAAAAATTCTCACAGGCAGCTGGAAAAAGCCCCTTACTGTCACAAATTTGCATCAAACCATTTCCATTATGGAATCAGCCGAGTTAGCGTATGATTCCACCAAGGCCAATTCAGGCATATTTGATAATTATGTAGCCAGGACACTGAAAATATGTTGTGGCGTCAATAAAACCATCTCCATCTCCTGACAAAGGAAAATCTGTCTTAGTACTTTTTCATTAGTTTTGACCGTTATGCCTGTTGTTGCAAATTTGCATCATACCCGCATTTCAATCTGTTAATAATCTCCAGTTAATTTAGCATCTGCTTAAAAGCAAAAACACGAATAATTAAATGTTTTATATACTAATTCAGGTGTTTAAGGGGATAACCTGTTGTGACATTTACCTCTACTTTATTGCAATACCCAGTCTACTAATATAAGTTTGTTGTAAGTTGTTTTAAGAACAACCAAAATGGTGACATCCCAAAGACCAAACGTACAATTTGTGGGCAGCAGTCACATAGAGGGCTGCATTATTTTAATATACTTGTTTCCACTGTTGTAGAATGCTAAATGTCACATCATAAATGTCTAGAATGCTAAAGAAAAAAACTGTAAATGAAAATAGTATAGTACAAAAAATATCCCACTCAACAGTAAACCTCTATGATAAGCCAGACTGGGGCTCATCAACACTGAGGTTTCCCACTGAAAAATAAACTTAGCCTTGTCTGTTCACAAGGTAACCGTGCTTTTAGTTGTGGGTTTTGTTTTTTTTTTTTTTTTAATTAAAATTTGTTTATTATATAACCCGAAGATCTGAATGTGTCTCAGCAGCTTAGTTATCCATCAGTCAAAGTTCACTCACCAGACAGTGTTCACCCTCTCAATTATGCATAGTTTTACATATAAACATGGGCAGAGGTAACTCTGCTTTTAGTTGTGTTGCCTTATTTGCAATTTTGTTTTTCTACAGAAATATACATTTTTATTTATTGAAATAAAAGGTTTTATGCATTGTTGCACACTAGTGACATATCAGTATTATACAATAAAATACTAGTGCTGTCAAACGATTAAGATTTTTAATCAGAATAATCACAGGGTTGCTGTGGATTAATTTTGATTAATCACAATTAAATATCATTCATTTTTAATCGATTGTAACCCTTTCATGCATGAATTATGAAAAAATAATCTAGATTGTTTTTTAGATTGATTTATTTACTCAAAATTAGGCTAAAGTTGAAATGCATTTTGATTTTTTTTTTTTTTTTCTTAATGATGCAACACTTTTTCCAAATGCATTTTTAAAAAATATTTTATGGAATGTCCTTTGCAGTGGACAGTTTTTTGATTTTTTTTTTTTATTTTTATAAAGCTGTGAAACTCTTGTCCACAAATGTGGACAGAAACCCATGGCTCACAGAGCAGTCAAAATTCTAAAACTAAGATGATACTGTTTTTTTCCATTTTATTGCTTAAGGTCTAGAGACTCCCCCCATGTGGTTTGGAGAATGTTGCCTTTATAACCCTTTGGAAGGAGATCTTAAACTATGTGTCTGCAAATGTGGATGTCATACATGAAAAGGTTAACTGTGTTTCATTTTGCATCAGCAAACAGACTCAAGAAGGGAAGGGAATATATATGTACTTAAAGTGTTCATTAAACACTTCCAACAAAACAACTTGAAACAACTGTTGCGTCTTGTTTTTTTGTACTCAAATTTCCCATCGAGAGGGCCAACGTGCTGTTTAGCATCTCCCATCTTTATGGGTTGGTTCTGCTGCCCGTCACTACTGGATCAACTGCGCAATGGTAACTGTACTTGGACGAACTGCCCAAAATGCATTGCCAGAGACATTCAGAGTCATTCTGCACTGCAGATGGGTTAATTGGGTTAACATTTTTAATCAGATTAATCATGATGATGATCCACGTTAACATGTTAATTTTGATAGCCCTATAAAATACATTATTATAAATATAATAACGTACTATTGTCCCCTATGAGGGAAAAACTACTTGATGCTTGAAGACAGTGCTCCATATTATACTTATCAAGTCCCACTAATCCCAAAATGCCAAGAGAAATGAAAAATTCATACAAAATAAACGCTTGGTTAAAGTGGCTGTAAGTAGCAAGTACAGCCATTCAACAGTTCTGCATATTCCATTATATGATTGCTTGGTGAACCTTTCCATGTAGCAAACTGTTTTACTATCCTTTTCTCCAGTGTGAAGCAGAGTGAATGCAGCCTACATGCTGGACTTGGCCTGTTCTGGTGGGAATAGTAGTTCCAGTATTAAAATGTTAATGCCATCTTCTACCAGCTAAGGTCCATGGGAAAAAAAATCTGCAAATTTCATAGGAGAAGTCTTTGGGCCCTCAATATCATTATCTGCCAGCACCACATTTGCATGCAAGTGGACAACGTGCAAAGGCTTTGACTTAGCTACAGTGATAATCTTCAGTCACATGCCAGAATCAGATGAACAAAAGAGCCAGCCATTCCACTTCCTTCCAGCGCAGCACAAGCCCAGGTAAGAGCTCAGTGTGCTCACGTAGGGGCAGGTGGACGTGAACAGTGGACTGGAGGACAAGGGTGGGGGAAGGGTTCTCAGCAGGTGTGCTCCTACAGGTACGCACAAGTAGAAGTCTGGAAGAAAAAGAGCAAACAATTCCCAGCCAGCATGTCCATGTGGGCCCCAGAAGGGTTACATCTGCGCTGCATATAAGGGTCCCATTTGGGTTTGTCCGCAGTTTCCATGGTGGCTCCACATGTGTTTGCCCATATCAGAATCCGAATCAGAGATCTGAATGTATAATTTTATTTATTCTTCACACTATTTATCCCATGATATTTATCTTTCATGTCATTTGCACTTCTTCTCATGTTATTTGCACTACTTAAATACTATGTTTTACAAATATCTTAGTTTGCAATACTTTTTTTTTTTTTTAATGTAAATAACTGTGCGTTTTACTGATATTTCTTGTCTGTCTGTAAATTCTTGCACTGAACTTGAGAGCTTTACCTCAATTTCATTGTACTTGGTACAATGACGATAAAGAGATTCTGATTCTGATTTTAATTCTGATATGGACAAACACATGTGGGGCCACCATGGAAACTGCGGACAAACCCACATGGGACCCTGATACGCAACCCAACTGTAACCCTTTCGGGGCCCACACGGACATGCTGGCTGGGAAAAGGCCGTCAGCATGCTGACCCTAAACATAGCAATAGTACTTGAAAAACAGCAAGCAGTAGTTGCCAATCTTCTACCACGTGTAAAGGAAAATAATCTGGCAATCAGCTTTCGTCAGAGTATAAAGACTTGCATGGATTTAATACTGAAACCTGGTGTACGCTTAAATTCAGAAAACTCCCTATGCACAAAGAAATCCAGATGAATAAAACTGAGCGTACACCTGAATCCAAGCACACTTCCTTTATACATCCCAAGCAGCATGGAATTGACTGCATATGTTGGAGTACCAGACTCCTCCCTCTACAAGCTCACATTTAAATATGTAAATCATTATAACTGGGGTCTGCAGGTGGGATTCCCTCTGGGATTCCCCTCTCTGCATGATCACATAACATAAAGGTGGATGTGAAGCAGAGGCCAAAACAGGTGGAAGGAGAGAAGAGGATGAACTCAGCCTGTTTGAGCAGAAAGTCACCGCTGACACTGGCCGGTGACACTGCTCTCACAGGGGTAGGGGGGCACATGTTCGTAACGAACCACCCCCAAGGTAAATATATATTTTGTATTTGTGTAGCTCACACATTTGTTCATTCTACCAGTCATACAATAGTCTGATCACAGCCAAACAAGATAAATGCGTACTCATGCCAGGATATCAAAGAGGAAATCAAAAACTCATGTTTAATCACTCAATATTATTATTTTCCAACAAACAATGAGGCAGGAGAAGACTGTGAGACGTAGTCCCAACCTCCTGCCACAGACTCATCACAGAGGCTTCCTCCAGCCTCCCGGTATAAACCGATGTTCGAACACCGATCCTCCACAGCCAGCTGCTGATATATCCAACCAGCATGGGTTCGTACTCATCCGAGTCACAAGAGGACATCGTGAGGGCAATTGTCAGCATCACTGAGTGCCTGGACTGACTTCTAAATGTTCTCACAGATATTAACACTACATTAACTGCATTTATCAACAAGTTAATTTTGTGTCCTTGTCACTTTGGTTGTTGCCCAGCTGAATGTCCTCCCGGACAGGATTAGCATTGATGGGTCCAGGGTCTGGTTTGTCTGGTTCTGTTGGGGGAATGTGCTGCTCTGGCAGTAGGATGGCATGCCGGTGTGTTCATTGTTCATCTGTGTATCTCTGATGTGCACATCAATCAGGAAGAAATGACCTATTTCACATTATTAACAGTTTTCCAGTATCATCTCTAATTTGTCACCAAAGGTTCAAAAGCACTGGAAACATGCATACACCAGCCATGGACTTAGTGTGTGGCACCGCACATTTCCAAAGTCATTTCACTCTTTATACATCTTAACATGAGCATGGAAAAGTGTGTATGCCACGTTTTGCTGCGTACGCATGCTTTATACATGAGGCCCCGGGTCTTTTAAACTCGACTAATTGCTGATCAGAGTGCCTCAAGTGTGTGCCTCAAGATGAACACACCTGCTGAAAGAAAGCACAAGGGAGATTCCTCCCAATGCCACCAGATGGAGACATTGGAAGGGTTACAGAGAAAAGGAAAATAGGGAATGGGAATGTAGTGCAGGGAAACATTGTGACAAGTTTGTTCATTTAGATGAGCAATAGCTTCTCTCCTTCCATGTTTGATTCATAATTCAGTGCATGAAAAAACAGATTATCGGCCCCGTCAATGGCCACCAACTTCAAAGATTCCGGGAAATTATCGTGAGTTTACAGAGAAGTTCAGCTATACCGGAAACTGCCACAAACAGAGCCAGGGGGGGTGGGCGGGTGCAGCGGTTAACACCTCACAGAGGTGTGAATGGCCCTAATTTACATTTGAATATCACTGGTGCCTGCCATGTCTGGCCACAGAGACACCCATTGGATGTTTTTTTTTTTTTTTTTTTTTTTTTTTATAGCAACCCATTGGATGTTACCACAGACATTTCAAAGGACAGCTCACATGTGATTGGTCATCTGTGCAGTATTATTATATGCCCCACTCATTAAAAATATTATTATTATCATTATTATTATTATTGTTCATGTTTTTATTATTCAGGTATTTATTTATTGTTGCAGGGTAATAATTCACATACTGAAAACATCACCACCAATATCAATTAAGAACACGACTGCCAAGATCATGTTAAAAAATAAAGACAAGCTTTATTAAAATGCAGAATGCAAAAAGCACACTTACATATTTAAGAAACAGTGCCACACTTTCAAATTAAAACAAATTTTTAGAATAAATAAAATCACAACATTTTCAAATTAAAACTAACTTAGAATTTAAAAAAGTACGTAAAAGTCAGATGTGCTGTCCTCACAACATGTGACTGTGCAGCTACAGCCAGCTAACAAAAATAAAGTAGAGTCCAAACAAGGCTTTCTTTTCTGATTTGGAAGTTCTCCTTTACTTGAGGTTTTCTTTAACGTTTTTGAAACTGCAACATACAAAATACATATAACTTAAATTACTAACAGACAGTTATTAATTACGCTACACATGTAATGCACTCACATCGCTAGCTTGAATAGCATAAACGTTAGCTTCATTACACATTCACAGAACAGTTTCAATCAACCAACATCTAGAACTTATTATTGTTTTCGGATATATACACTTACAACGATGAAAATTTTCCAAGGAACAGAGTAGTAGAGCACACTTAGCATACACGAGTTCTCTGAACTTTAGCTGCAGAGAAAATAGCGAACGGCAAACATATGTCGAAGATCATCTCTAGCAAAAGACTGCTCACTCTGTATACAACCTTAACGCACAGCGAACACAAAGATCCTTAAGGAGGCGACATTTCACTCCTTTCAATTCTTAAGCCAACTGCATTTTAACAGATTTTAACATGTATTTATCTATTATTAACTTATTGTGATCTATGAAAGTAATTTATACAACTTATGAAATAAGTTACGTCTTTGACCTAAAGACATCACATCAGGTAAGTGTTGGTGCCAGCTTCTCTGAGGGTGGTCCAGTCTAGTCTTCTATGGTGGGTAGGAACATGTGCTGGGTTCTACTCTAGTGTGTGTTGGAGTGCAGCTCAAAGGTTAGAGAGCTCCTGACTCTGGACGGATGGAAGCCTTACAGTCAACCCAGATGTCCCATCAGCAGTGCCATCTTCTTCATCGGACGTCATATCAATTGCGACCCCCCTCCAAAAATCTCCACCTTGTTGGCCAATTCAGCCCTCTTTTGCCTCCAGCTGCTGTAAAGACAGAAGTACCATCACTGCTGCACTGTGAGGCTAACAGAGTAGTAGAGTGTGGTGTTTGTGATAGATTAAGATTAAATACATATTCTTATAAATCTTACCGTCTTTCTTCTCTGCTGTGGCTGAAATTTTCATGGCTTCTGCCTGGACTGTTAGATCTGGTTGGCTGTATGTGGAGTTCCATCGGACGGTTTCATTATGTCTTACAGGCCACTGGAATTAATGTACACAAGTTAGGAAGAGTAAAAAAAATAGATGCATAGGATTATAACAATAGAGAAGCAAAACACAAAAAAACTATTAAAGTTACTAAATCAACAGGACTCCACTTTCTACTCCATTCAAGCCTGGACTTGCAGCTGGAGCTGCCATTAAGTGAGAAGTCACTGCGTCATTGTGGGGTGAGCTCAGTCTGAAAACCAAATAGAAATAGTTCAGAAAAAGCATACATTTACTTCTACAGAGCAGAATGGATCCAGACTCTTTAAAATCTTACCCTTGCTCTGGTTCATACTGTCTTTTGTTTCCTTCACTGTTTTGCAGACAGCGCACGCCTTCCTAAAAAAATACAAGACAAAAACTAAGTCACTTTGGGGAACAAACACCTCCAGGTTCAAGCAGGTCAATGTGACAGATTCATGACTTTAATCAGTTCTACAAGTAAAACCACACTATCATACACTGCGCAGCACACTGCACACATACAACTGCGGCAGTTTTGTGCGAAGCAGTGCCAGTTAAACCTGCCTTTCAGACGTGCTAAATATAGACACAAAATCAGCCACTGCAATCAGTTTCAGGTTTGGTAAATCACATTACGCGCGCTAAATAAATATTTGCATTTACTCCTCCCAATAATTTTGTAAGTTCTGGCAGAAACGCCCATATTGCATATTCGAAAAAGCAAATATGCTAAATGTGAGCTATTTTGCCCATTTGAGAGGCACAGCCTTCAGTGCGTCCTGTTAGTAGATAAGCGTCACGTGTTTTTGCATGCACAGTCAAGTTTTCACATGTTTCTAAATGTACAAACCTTTAGTGAATCAGGCTTTAAGTTGTTTTGCATCTGCACCTCTGTCCACCTATGACAATGGCCACACCTATGCATTTGCAGGTGTATTTTGTTGTATTTGGATGCTGAGTGTATGGGTGTTCTAATCAGCCATCCACACCAGAGGTCACTTTGAAATGGAATAGATTTTTCTAGATCTCAGCCAAGGCTGTGGGGAAGGTCACTTCATTAATCACAGCTAAATGCCACTGTCTGCCTGTCTCCCTTCTTAATCAAGTAACACCCACAGATAACATCATTGATTGATACCAATAATTAATTCGCCTTTGGTACAGAGCGTCACACAGTAGCATTCAGTGGGGAACCTTTAATTACTATGTAAAGACTCATTAGGTTAATGCCACAGTGTGCTCTGGTGGCACGGGGATAAATAGACACCTTCCTCTAGTCGTGGCCTTTTCTGAAACAAGCCACTCTCTCAGCTCTCGCCTGTCTCGCACCCCTGATGTCTTTTCCTATTTCTTTTACAGCACCCATCAACTTGCTAGCCTACTTTTCTCTGCTGAATCAGTGCTGGAAAATGTCAAGTCAGATTTTGCTTGAGAGGATTTTGGCAGATGGGTTGTAGCACAAATGATGGCGGAAAATAACAGATGTACAGGCTTACAGTGCCTTGCAGCATATATGTGTTTTGTGTGTATGTGTGTGTGTGTGTGTTTTACTGTGATGTATGGTGCATGCATACATATGACTTCCTCTTACTCACACAGCAGCAATGCCACCAGTCATGCTAATGTATCTGCATTCTACATGAAAAGAGAACATGCCACATTATTTTATTATCTACTAATCTGCATTGTATCAAAGAAATGTAAGTGATGTACTGCCGAGAGGCTTTTACTCTTAAACTAACACTTTGTGACATGCTCACATAAATAAAAGTGTCATCTGCTACTATCTGATTTAGTCTTTGTTCCTGATGCCAATTTTTAAAGTAGAGTAATGATTCAACCTATTAAATGTTGGATTTTTCAGTGTGTGGGAAATATCTTCCTACATGGAGAATTCATGCATTTTACATTTTTTAAGAATAAACCAAAGAACAGGCTGATAAGGTGTCCTAGCAAATGCAGAGTAAAAAAAGCACTCTAGTAATGGTTGCTTAAGCACTTAACCTTGATTTAACTAGTTCAGACAGGATGGAATTTAAAAGCATGTAAAAACAATAGAAGGGTTTTAGCCGATATGACTCCAGGTTTAAGGAAAAACCCAGCCATGATTTTATACATTTTACGCACATGATTTAAACAGTGCACAAACAATATCAGATTAAATCTCCCGGATGCCCACTGATGTCTGTGGTTTGCATTCTGTAGCTCTGTCTGCTGCTCATTGTGAAGCATTAGCTCCATCTTGTGGGCTCTTTTAATTTATTTGTTGTTTGTTTTTCATCAACAAAGAACACTGAGCAACCTCAAAGCTCTAACCTGGATGTGACTCCTAAAAAATACACACCTGAAAAGAGCCAGAATCTGA
Organism: Sphaeramia orbicularis; assembly: GCF_902148855.1. Classification (NCBI taxonomy): domain Eukaryota; kingdom Metazoa; phylum Chordata; class Actinopteri; order Kurtiformes; family Apogonidae; genus Sphaeramia; species Sphaeramia orbicularis. The sequence goes on from NC_043963.1 coordinate 50,020,764, forward strand.
CTTGGATATGTTTTAAGTGGGTCCAGGACTGACTAATGCCATCAATCTGGCTTCCTGCACTAGCAGCACTTCCACTGTTAGAAAATAACACAAATCGATGAATGCAGTTGATTTTTAGTGCCTTTGTGTTGCGTTATTTCAGGTACTATTGGGGTATAATAAGCATGTGTATGTCACTGAGTCAGTTCACTTTGTGCTGTTCTCAGACACAAAAGTTGGAAGATTATGATTTCAATTATTGAGGTTCTCATTGAAAATTTATTAGCTTTTTACATGCTATATTATGTAACACTGTTAAATTTGTTCTATTCTACTTCAGTGTTTAACCGACATCTGGCAAGTACACAAAAAAGCCACATACTTCTTGTCTTTGTGTGACAAATCATATCTTGTTGTCCTAAAAAATAAATAAATAAAAATGACAGACAGTGACAGCAGAATTAATACATTATTTAACAGAAGACGGGGCGACACGGTGGTGCAGTGGTAAGCCCTCGTGCCTCACAGCAAGAAGGTCCTGGGTTCGATTCCAACACCAGTCAACGTGGGGTGGGACCTTTCTGTGTGGAGTTTGCATGTTCTCCGCGTGTCTGCGTGGGTTCTCTCCGGGTACTCCGGCTTCCTCCCACCATCCAAAGACATGCACTGATAGGTTAATTGGTTAATCTAAATTGCCCATAGGTGTGAATGTGAGAGTGATTGTTTGTATCTAAATGTCAGCCCTGCGATGAACTGGCGACTTGTCCAGGGTGTACCCCGCCTTCGCCCCTATGTAGCTGGGATAGGCTCCAAGCGACCCCCGTGACCCTAGTGAGGATAAAGCAGGTTCAGAAAATGAATTAACAGAAGACAGAAGGGAGGATTCTTTTTACAATAAGAATTCAAAAATACATGATCTGATGAAACTGTGTCTAGACGTTGTCTAATACAGTCCCAGTGAGTTCCTCCATGAGAGTTTAGTTTGTGTTCTTTATATATCATTATAATATTCCTCTTGACTGATAAGACAGCCAGCACGGTTATGCAAGTTTGCAGAAAAGATTTAATATGTGCAGTAAATTAGGAAGACACAACAGGTTTTCATAATATCTTATCAAAACAGCTTAAATATTTATCTAGCATAAACAGATGTATTTCTATTTCCAGTTTGTCTTTGAATAGGCTATCTTCTGTTTCTCTTGAGTTAATTTGAAGTTATTAGGCCTCTTCAATGGTTTTGTGTGTGATATTTAGTTACACCTATTGGTGACCCTCTCACACACACCCGATGGCTTGACATTATTGCGGGCGACCTCCAACAACATGGAGTTACCATGGAGGACGCAGAGCAGCTGGCACAAGACTGCCAGTGATGGAAAAAACTGGTTCACCTGGTCGGCTCAACGCACCGGGATGGGACACCTGCCCCGTCGCAGGAGCCCTAACTAACTAACTAACCAATGGTGAAGTTACAATCATGCAAATGTCACTATCCTACTAGGGCTGGGTAAAAAAATCGATTTAATCGATCTTAGATCGATCTCATTTTAATTTTGCGTAATCGATTAATAGTGGATGAGATTGATTTTTCAGAGCAGGACCGGGAGTATGCGGAACCGCGGGCAGCTCCGTCTTGTGAACCCCTGGAGAAGACTTGGTCTCACTCGCGAAAAAGATGTGGAAAAGACGCGGTGGGGAAACCCCCTTTGCTGGAGGTCGTCTGGCCTCAAAGTCGAACCTGCAGTGTGAAGGAAGTAGCCGCCCGGCAAGTCGCGGAAGCCAGTCGTTCTTGGAATAATAACTTGGATCCATACTGTCACCTATGGCTAAGAATGGCGTTAGAACAGTGCTTCTCAATTATTTTCTGTTATGCCCCCCCTCAGAAGAAGAAAACATTTCGCGGCCCCCCACTCTCCGCCAAGACTATAAATAGTATCATTTGTCTCCAAAATTGTTATAAGTACACCTTTGCATAACATTGTATCCTTATTAACACTAAAGAAAACAAACAAAGAAAAAAAGAAAGAAATATAGATCAACCTACAACAAAAAATAACTTTATTAACATTGTTTTCTGTAACAGAGAAGATTTAAAGTGCATCAATTTGCCTGAAATTAAAAAAAAAAAAAAAAAAATCCTTATTTAAAATATAAACATTTTTTGACCAATTGAACCATTTGATACTGAAAAATAGAATGAAATAAAATCAATAAATAATAATAAAAATCAAATTGGTCAGCAACATTAACTCAGGAGCACAATATATAAAACACTTTAACCTACAAAATATAAATGAATAAAACAATTTGTGCTAATTTTTTTTTTTTTTAATCAAAATGAGAAAGTCAGGATTAATGGCTACAATGAGCACGTTTTGCAGTGCACAGCTTTTCAAAGCGGGGTTTGAAGCATGATACTGCAACTCTCAGCTCCTGCTCAATGTTTAACTGGGACCTGTACTTGGTCTTCAGTGCAGCAACAGCAGAGAAGCCAGTCTCACAAAGATAAGATGTTGCAAAAGGAAGAAGAATGCCCATAGCCTTCTGCCCTAAGAGTGGATACTGCCTCTCTACACTCAGCCAGAATTCATCCAGTGTCTGTGATGTGAACCTCAGTCTCAATGTGGAGTCAGACGTCATGTCGATGAACTGGTCCTCCTCTGCAGAGCTGAAACCAGTTGGAGCTGGTGCATTGAAAGGATCTCTCACCCAGTCATACTGGGAACTGTCTTCAGGGAAGTACTTTTTAAAGAATCCCATCAGTGATGAAATATGCTGCTTAATATATGGAATCACTAAGGTGGCGTCATAGTCAGTAGTGTCAACAAAGTCATGCAGGTTCTCGAATGAATCAGTATTTCCTTCATCAAGTCGCCTGCCCCAGATTGCAAGCTTTCGGGTGAAAGAGCTGATCTTGTCTGTGACCTGAGGGAGGTGTTTGTCTTTCCCTTGAAGCTGTAGATTTAGTTCATTTAGCTTTCCAAAAATGTTGCTCAGGTAGGCCAGTTTCACCAAGAAGTTCTCATCACTAAATTTTTCTGCGACTTCATACTTGTGCTCCTGCTCCAAAGACACTCTTATCTGCTCTCTGAGCTCAACAACTCGGGACAGCACTTTCCTCGTGACATCCACCTTGCTTCACTGTGAAACAGCACAGCTTGATGTTCAGCTCCCATCTCCTCACAGATAGAATAAAATACTCTTGTTTTTAGTGGTCTGGTCTTTATAAAATTGACTACACCTACAATGTCAGTCATAACTTCACTTAATTCAGAGGAAAGGTGCCTTGATGCCAGTGCAGCTGTGTATAGCTGCATATAACACAGTGTGTCCACTCAGCATTAGGTGAGGCCTTCTTTATGAGTGCCCTAAGTCCTTTTCTCATCCCTGCCATGGTCTGTGCATCATCACTGCAAACACCAATGCAGTTCTCCCACTTTAGCCCATTCTCAGTCAGAAAGCAGTCCAGCATTTTGAATAACTCTTCAGCGGTGGCTCTGTCTCTGACATATTTACAAAAAAGTAGATCCTCACACAGAGAGTTTGTCATGTCGAAACGTACATAAGCAATAAACAGTCTTTGTTGCTGTCAGTTGCTTCATCGAATTGTAGGGCAAAATGTTTGTCTTTGAGTTCATCTACCAGCTGTTCTTTAAGATCATCAGCAACGTCATTTATACGTCTGGCGACAGTGTCATTGGACAGAGGGATAGTTTTTATTTTTGCAGCACTTGCGTCATCCAGCATGACGGAGACCATGTCTACTGCTGCAGGCAGTATCAGCTCCTCTGCTATTGTGTGGGGTTTTTTGCACTGAGCAATTTGGTATGCCACCTTATATGATGCTAACAGTGCTCGCTGGTTTACTGAAGTAGCATTCACAAAGCGGGATGATTGTTGGCAATATTTGTCACGTTTTCGCTGAAAAAACTCAAGCAGCTTATCAGCGTATTTGGGGTGTAATGTCTGTAAGTGACACCTTAATTTATTTGGCTTCATGCTGTCCGCTGCCAACATTTTTAGACACAGTAAACATACTGGTCTTTCCTCATCTCTCACCGTAGTCACAGTGAAGCCAAGCGCTATATACGCTTCATCATATTTCCTCGTCCTAGCTTTCGGCAGACTTTCGTTTGTCTCATTATCTCTGTCTCTCTCCGTCTTTCTTTACATCCCTGTTAAATATTTTTTCATGGTGTCTCTTGAGAGTTTGCTCACTGCACTTCACATCTCCCTCTCTGTGCTGTGTGCGCATTCTCGGTGCAAAAAAACCCTGCACACACTCTGACAAAGAGAACGCCACTGCCATCTACTGTAGTGAATGTGTAATTACACTTTATACGACAAAAAACTTTACACTTTTGTACGACAAAAAAATAAAAGCATGTTCCCCGGGGTCACCCCCCCCCCTCGCATCACACCACGCCCCCCCAGGGGCGTGCGCCCCACTATCCCACTATTTGAGAAGGACTGAGTTAGAGGAAGAGTAAAGCAACAATGTCCGACCGCTACGCTACACTACCCCCCGACCAACATTCACGGAGCGCGTGCAACCCCCAGCCCCGCTCCGGCCAACAATCACGGAGCGCCCCCCCACTCCCAACCCCTCCCCACCCCCAGTGAGTAGTAGCCTCCAGCCATAAAACAGAATAAAGGTGACGAAGTCCATTCTGAGCCACTGTAAAAACATGGCAATGTTTCTGTCCCCTTTATTTTTTAAGAACACATTCAGCAGTTTACTGCTGAAATGTCATATTTATTTCCTTTCTAATATCAATATTGATACCAGTATTGATGTGTTGCATAACTGCGGTACTTAAATAATCAGGTTACATCTCAAAATTGTACTTTGGTATCACTAAATTACTCTGAATCAATCAATTAATACTGAATCAAATCAATATTGAATCGAATCAAATCGAATTGTGATTAATCGATTCAGAACCTTATGAATCGAAATCGAATCGATTATGGAAATTGGCCATGATGCCAAGCCCTATATCCTACCAGTCCATTCTTTGGTGACTGCAAGAAACTCAAACTTATTAGAGCAATTTAAAATTTTTCTCATTTCTGGACTGAGGGATTATAACTCTGGTCCACCCTCAAAAATAACAGTTAATGGTAACACACCTTAATTGTGAAAGTCACCTGGTATAAAATAGAAAAATGAAGATGAAGAAGTTCATTCTGAGCTACCGTAGAAAAAAGGTAAGAGAACAGCAACCACAAATGTATTAAGAGAACAGCCTAGCAATATGGACACCAATGGTGAGTTTTTATCAGTAAACTGAAACTCAAAGACTGACTCGATGGTCAAGTCTGACAAAAGCTTCTTTTCACCCTGAGATCTGATTGATAAATGAATAAAGATGGACCAGATTGCTTATTAGAGGTTACAGTTGAGACCAGATTGACTCCTGCGTGTGCTGATGTCAGCATATCAATTGCCTCTATATATGAGGGGTGTTCATTAAAGATTTCCCCTGATCCACTTAGGGTTCTTGTATCTGGCTGAAATTTTACCTGTGTATTGTTACAGTACTGTATAGGTCACAAGATAATTTATAGCACTGAACTCACACTGCTTCCTTTTTTACAACTGTCAGATTAGGGTAAGGTGTGACTATGGAACCAGTCGAGTACTGAGCAGTGATCAGGTTTTAATATTTGAAAGGTCGTACACCGAACGAGACCTTCAATGAAATGAAAGAAACTTATGGAGATGATGCCCCATCATATGACGTTGTAAAGCACTGGCATCGCCAGTTCAAGTGTGACCAAACATCTGTTGAAATGGCTTCCATTTCTGGGCACCCCCATTCTGCCATTGATGAAGACACCATCCATCAAGTGGAGGGTGCCATTTTAGAAGACTGATGTATAACTGTTCACCAGTTAGCCCAAAATGTCAAGATAAGTGTAGGGTCTGTGGAAAAAATCATTCATGACATGCATAAGGTGTCTGCACAGTGGATTCCCAGGCTGCTTACCCCTTTCAGAGGCAGTAATGAGTCAATTGTTTGAAGGCTCTTTTGGACATGTGTCAGGAAAACCAGGAAGCCTTTTCTGACACACCTGTCACACACTACGACCCTGAGACTAAAGTCCAGTCTATGCAGTGGAAGCACTTTGACCCACTACCCCCCAAAAAAAGGTGAGGGTTCAACACTCTGCAGGAAAGGTCACGCTCACCATCTTTTGGGACCAGCATGGAGTACTGATGACGGATTTCCTGGCCAAGGATGCCAAAATTTATGGGACTTACTATGCTTCACTACTGCGTAGACTGCAAGAATGTATCAATCTCAAAAACCGCGGCATGCTGACCGGAGGAGTTCATCTCCTGCAAGATAACGCCCCAGTCCACAACTTGCAAACTGCCTAGACAGCAGCACACTCTTGTGGCTAAGAAATTCTTTCACACACCCCTTATTCTCCTGACCTGGCACCATCTGAGTCACCTTTTTCCTACCATGAAGTCATTTTTGAAGGGAACATGTTTCCCAGATGATGAAACCGTGATTTCCAAAGTAAAGTCATGGCTTGAGGCTCAACCCACTGATTTTTACAAACAAGGTCTCCAGAGTTGCATAAAACAATGGGAAAAGTGTATAACTCTGGATGGTGCCTATGTAGAGAAAGACGAATAACTGTTTCAAGTTTTGTCTGTCTACATCTGTCGGAAGTGGGTCAGGGGAAATCTTTAATGAACGCCCCTCATATGTGCCAAGTTTTAAGTAAATTGAAACAAAATTGATGTTTTTATGGACATTTGAAATTTCACCCATTATAAGTAAGTGGGAGAAATGTGTTTTTTTTTTTTTTTTAATTCATAGAAAATTTTAACTTTGACCTACTTTTCCCAAAATGTAACCACATCTATTCTAGGTCACTGGCAATCTATAAACCCAGTTTGATGTGAATTCAACCAATAGTTTTGCTGCTACAGACATTTGGAATTTTGCCCTTTATAAGTAAACTAGCACCTTGACCCATGGGCATCCACAGGTTCTAGATGTGGTGGTTTTTATGCTGTTGTGTATTCATGCATGCTGCACGGCATTTGTCCAGCAGTCACCACCAAAGTGTTCTGGGTATAGCAATGTGACTGTATGGCTATTGTATTCCAAAATTACTAATATTTCCTAAAATACTGGTCCTATCAATTTGCCATTTTTGCTAGTCTGTTCCGTGCCCAAAAATACATAAGTATGCCAAACTGCAGCAGTCAGCTCTTTACAAATTTTGTGTGAATCCATCATATATATGCACGCACGCACACATGCGCGCACACACACACACACACACACACACACACACACAGAGGCCACTTAGCTTTTATAATATAGATGGGGGAGAAAAAAATGATTTTAGGAATTCATAAAAAATGTGAACTTTGATCTACTTTTCCCAAAATGTAATCAGGTCTATTCTAGGTCACTGGCAATCTATATACCAATTTGGTATGAATTCAACCAATAGCTTTGCTGCTAGAGTGTTAACAAACAAAGAAACAAACAAACAAACTAAACAAAAAACAATATCCCTTGCCTCTCCTTCAGGGGGGCGGGGTAATGACTGAATTTTTAGAGAAAGTCCATGTAAGTCTATTGGGGTCAAGGTTTTCTGTCAATTTTGAGCCAAGGTCTTTTTACTGCCACCATTGTTTAATGTAGGTGTCCATGTCTGCTGCATGGGCTCTTGCCTCAAATGCCCATGTTGTTAAGTAAGCATAACTCTGAGCACTTGTCATAAATGGGAGATTTTTTTTTTTTTTTCAAAATTGTTTTTGGACCAGACAAACATGTTTCTTTCTTTCTAAAGTTTCAGGGTCTAAGGGGAATGACTCACTTTTGGAGCTAGTCTTAAAGCTATACCTATCAATCTGGCATGTCACACAGCATGTAGTAAAAATCTGAACATGAACAACCCACCTTCCTCCAAAGCCCCGCCCACTTCCCCCTGCCTGAGCTCTGCCACTCCTCTCCTCAACTAACACACACGGCGGGAAGTGTAGGTAGAAGCGGAGGTGTCACAGTCCACTCCGGTGGGGCCGCAGACCCCTCCCTCGGCAATCAGACACAACATCATCCACCTGCTGGACTCCTTTATCATTAGGAGACCCTGTGTTTAAGGGTATGGTCTGTGCAGCACCCACAATAAAGGCTCCAACAGAATCGGGCATACTATGGGTGGAGCGGACTCCGTGTGCACTATCCATAGACATTCAAGGTTTTGTAGTCGTACATTTATCATCCTACATTGTGTGACACCAAGTACCTGTACACGGAGTCTGCACAGTCATAAAACCTGTGCTTTGTGTGTCTGCAGAGTCAAGTACGCCTGACTCCCAGACTGTATCACCATCCTTCATTCACTGGACTCTGACTGCTGCAACTGGGTTTTTCTGTTTGTTCCCCTTAGTTGTTGTTTCTGTTAAGAAATGCATTTTTTCACCTTGCATTTGAGTTCTATCCATTCACACCCCTTGACAGGAGGAGCAGCACGAGTGAAACATCAGATTCAGAGGCACCAGTGTCTGATGTGGGATGGCAACAATGGATGACTGATAGAAAAGAAGCTCGGCCAATTATTTTATTCGGACCAAATGAAATGATTGGTCAGACTTTTTTCAGAAATATATGAGAATTAAATATTTTTTTGTTTCAAAACCTGGTGGATTTCTTTTACATTTTAGTTTGCCACACACTTTTAAGGAGCATTTTAAGATTACAAAAGAAAAGTGTAAAAATGCCAGATGGTACAGTATAGCTTCAAGTGGACATTGAAGGAGTTGCAGTTTATAGCACTTTCATGTTGACTAATGTTTCTGCTTGATATCATGGCCATAGCCAGCTATAAGGTCACCGAGGTCTGGACCTCTATAATTTTTAAGAGTTAAAAATAAATTTGGACGCTAAATATTCACCAAAATATATATTTTTTTTAAAATGAAGAACTCAAGCAGTTAAAAACATCTCAGAAAAAAAGCATATTGTTAATTTAGTTAAACTGTATTATTGTGTCTTCCGTGCCTGTATCGTGCATGTGTGAGAGACCAAGAACACAAAAACTAATGAATAATGAGAGTGCGGAACTCACAGAAGGGAATGCAGATAGACACTAGACTAAACTGCCATTGTTAACTCACTATCAGTGTGAAAAATCCCATCACACTTCAGCGGTAGAGTGAGACGGGTCTTGACATAAATATAAAAGTACTGATAACTTCCGAGGGGTACAGGGATTTTATTTATAAGATTCTTTATAAAAATGTACCGACCTGAATTCAACATAGCTTTGGAGCTCGGTAAAGTTAGCAAGAAATAGACAGATTCTAAGTTTGTGCTTCAATAAATCATCTGAGAAATGGTGTTATAACACACTACACAGCTCTTGCTTACTGTAGTAAGGAAAAACAGATTGCGGATTTCTTGTGCAACAGAACAAACCGCTTCTTATCCAAACTAGCCAAGCAGTCTGCATTTAGAAGTGATTTTAGGGACTGTCATCGATAAATTGTCAATTGCTTCATTCTTATTTCAGCTACTGCCACCAAAATCACACAGCATATCTAGGGTATCATTCCAGTCATAGGCTATTACAGCTGTTAGTTTTGGGAAATGTGTGTGTGGGGGTATATATGTTTTATAGTTTATCATTTTAAAATTCTATTTATCATCTTACATCTTGCAGCTAGTCCCCAGGATCTCAGAACAGTGATGCATGACTTTGTAAATGTTTTAAATAAACACTGTATATTTTTCGGAAGTTATCGGTGCTTTTATTTAGATGTCAAGACCTGTCTCACTCTATCCCATCACTCTGAAGTGTGATGGCATTTTGGACACTGACAGTGTGTTAAAAACAGCAGTTTAGAGGCTGCATTAGTGGCGCCCCGTCCACTCCCATTTACATGGATATACGTACGTGGCTCTCAATCAATCTCAATATTTCAAAGGGCTCCAAATGACACCAAGTGATCATAATTCATGCCAGAAATAAGGTCAAATTTGTAAAAAATGGAACTTCCCCATTAAAAGGAAAGGTTTGTTTATAAACTGCTGCTTGTTCATGAACTTAAATAAATCATTTAATAAGCCAAAGCAATATATGTAAGAAATGTTCTGACATAGTAATTCTATTTTGCTGTGATGTTAAAGATAGAGGGCTGAAACATGTAGAAATTATTAGCCTCGATTTGGATACAGGATGTTTGACAGCACTGCGCTATATGAGTGAATGCAAAATTATTATGGGGTCATTCAAAATAGTGTCAATAGGAACATTTCAATCGCAAATTTAGAGAGGTTATTAATACAGCTAGCCTAAGTGTTGATAGCAGAGCCTATTGGGTTACAAATATCCCAAAAATACATGCTTCACACTTACTTTAATGCTCTAATCATTCAGCAAGGCATCAGTTCATTAATAATAATCTGAATGTAATATTACCCATCCCCCAGAGAAAAAGCTGCAGAGAGCTAACATGTCAAAATGACTGAAACAGAATACATTAGATGGATTTCTGGTAAAGAAGTCTAGTCAGTTGCATGATAAAGAGATGGACAAAGAGGGAGACAGTGAGCAAGAAAGAATGGAGGATGATAGAGGGAATAGGGGCTGTAAGGTGGAACACACACAGCATGGTTAATGGAGTTAATGGAGTTTTTTTCCCCATTGCTTTGGGCAAATGAAACTATCAAACAGGTTTTAATTACTCTTACTCTTACTGACCCATACATATTTTTTTTCCAGAGCTTGTGATTTTCACTTTAAATACCATTAAAAGATTCTATTCTGCGATAGATCAAATCATTTTGGCGTGTGCTCTGCATGTGCTTTATGAACTTCTGTACTTTGCAAACCCAGGCTACGGCCCTGCTAGGTATTATGCTGCTATCAAACACAGTGTCAGAGGATTTTACCACCCACAGTAAACCATGATTTTTCCAGATAAATATTCCACTTAAAGCCAAATTCTTCAAGATTTAAATCAAGACTTGTAACAGGATTGCACATTCTTTCAGTGATTTTAGAGATGTATCAGAATTTTAAAACAAATCTTTACTATGATTTTTTTAAGTCCTGTCAATCTATCCCACAAGTCCGCTGTATCTTGAATCATATACTTTATATTAGTGAATATAAAATCACCATTCTGCTGCACTTCACTTTACCTTTTACTGACATTTGGTTTAGGACACACAGGAGTAAGATATTTATTATTTCTGTATGAATAAATCAGGTAAGATGATCAAAATCTGCTGTGTTGCCTTGAAAATATCTGAGAAACTTGGCATTTCACTGACATTTACCAAGACACAATGACAGCAGCTTTCTCTAAGAAGCTGGTGGAGACTATTTTTGGAAGTGACCTAAAAGACTGACAAAATGCAAATAGATCAAAAGGGAACAAATGGATTTATGATCATCACTGGCAACAGCATACAGACAAATTGGATTTCTCAGGTTTGGATGTATTAGCCTGCTGGTATAGTACAGTAGTATGTTAAATTATTACAAAAAAAGAAAAGCCGAGTCTGCATCTGTCTTGAACAAAATCTGAACAAATGCACCTTTCCCAAAGTCCACAAAGGAACAGTGTGGCTGCCTGGATAGGCTTGAAGCTTTGTAGCCTTTAGTCAATGTCACTGACAAGGTGAAGGAAACCTTTAGCTCATTTGGTTAATTTTTCAGTTCTACTATTAAAATAAGGCTGTGCCAGATGCTGAATTGTCCTTTGAAAATCATTGGCTCCAGCCACTAGTGGATTATTATTCTATATGTTAAAGGAGAGAGCCCATTGTAAACCATGTGCAGAGAGGTTATACCATGGCATGAGGCTTCAGTGTGATTTATGAAAGGAAATTTCAGGGTTATTGATTTTGTGGTAAGTACAGTTTATGTTATGCTGCATTGTAAAATAAAATATGCTGGGTTAACTAAAAAAAATTATGCAAACTCATTGCCTTAAAAAACCTAAGCTAAGTCAATTTAAAATAAGTGAGTAACCTAACTTCATCATTTTAAGTGTGCAATACTTAAAACCTTTAAGTTCATGCAACTTAACAACAACTTGACTATTTTAAGTACTGTTCACTTAAAAATAATCAAATTGAGGTAACTCACTTTTTAAAGCTGATTTAACTTCATTATTTTAAGAAAATGAGCTAGCATAATTTTTTTAGTTAATGCAGCTTATGTTTAACTTCATTTTTAAGGATTGCCTAAATAAGACAAGCCCATCTATTTTAACAAATTGTCAGTAAACAATTATAACACTTAATTCTGTAAACATGCTGTGTTAAGTATAATAATCCAAAAAAAGGCATTGCAAATGATTTACAAGGATTGTAACATTTATTTTCGAATTGCCAAAAGTAGCTCAACCAAAATTTTAATTTGGACCAATCCTGGCTGAATAATAGATTTGTATAATATTGCTGTTTTACCATCTGATGATGTTTATAGTATAAATATTATCCAATTTAAAATGTAAATATGTATTTGAAATACAAAGCAAGGCTAAGTCTTTTGTAACAACCTTACAATTTGTGATAAAAGGTTTGTTCTACATCCAGTGATTGAAAGGCATTTTTAAGATCATTTTAAATTGTCCCAAAGTTGTACTGTTACACTACTACAACAGCAATATGAATTTAATCTATTGTTCAGCCTCAAGAGTACAGCGTTCAGTACTTAAATATCAGCATTGTATAGATTCAACAATAAAACATTAGCTCAACCAACTAACCAACAACGTTGTGGTATTGAACTGCAGAACATAATGAAGACATATGTATATTCCACTCTGAGAAAATATGAGATATCAGTGCCAACTCAACGAATAAACACATGAAGGAAATGTGTCAGCACTCGACAAAAAGTAAGACTTTAGTTGTGTTAAAAATCACAGCAGCTCAGTGAAATGTTTCAGCTGATGAAAGCCATTGACTAAAATGTGTTTGTTTCATTGAGCTGCTGTGATTTTTTTCACCCAAATAAAGTCTTACTTTTTGACAAGGGCCAACACATTTTCTTCAGGGCATAGATGGAACAATGCACAATATTGGCCTGAGTCATTTCTGGCAAATTGTTCTTGCCTTGTATGTCTTACTTAAAAAAAATACAATGAGCAATCAACGCTTGCAGCCACAGGGGCGTACTATTGCAACCACTGTAAAACCATTCCAGTGAACTAAAAATTAACCAGCACCATTTCACAAAACTCACTGAGTGAAATTTGACAAAGAATTTAGCTACCCATAAGAACATTTCAAAAAATGGCCTAACATTTTTTATAACAAAGTGCATAATATTTCCACGTTTCTCTCACAAGAGTATCTTAGTATTCTCTCAAGGTTACCTCATGTTACTGGATAGCTCATGACTCTTCACTACTCCAAAAGCTTGTTTTTCAGAGTGAGCAGTTTTGCTGGGAGGGTTTTGTTCCCCAATCCAAGCATCACAGTTTGGATGAATTTGAATGTGTTTGCCATAAATTTTGGGTAATCCAAATGCAAAGCATATGCAAGTCCAAACAACAAGCAAACTGCCCAAGGAAAGTCTTTAATATTGTTGACAACAATACCTCCCTCAAGTACAATGACAGTCGAGATGGGCTGAAGGTGCATTGAACTTGGACCCTCCTGAGGACTGTCTTCACTGAGAACACTTAGTACGCCAACTGTGACAGATGCCAGGGCCTCATCTTTTGCTGTATCCTGCAAAGAAAGAAAGAATGTATAACAGCAAATTACATCTACATCTTTTTAGATATGCTCTTCTTGTAAACACTAATTTCCGTGATTATGTATTTGCTAGGCCACAAGGTTTAATATGCTTTCATGCTGCATTGTAAATACTGTAGCCACAGAAATGCATATGGCATAAATATACAAAAGCTTCAGAAGCATACAAGTGAAAATATTTCTGACCAATGACACTGACTTTCCACTGTAGATTCCTGCTCCTATAATTTAAAATTAATTGATGGACAGTGAAACTTTCATTTTCAATTACAGTGTTCAGAAAGTTATCATGAATTGTGGAGAAATATGGGCACAAAACATGTGTCACTGTACAGAAACTGACAGACCTATATCATGTTGGCATAGTGTCATTGTTGCACTAATTTGCATGAGTACTGGTTATGTTTTTTTTAAAAATAAATTTAGTTAAACAGTTTTTTTATATACAAGTACTTACAAAGCATGTCATGTACAATCCACTGGAGTCATCACCAAGTAAAATGGGAATGCCTTTGAGAACAACAGAGCGGAGTGCAGTGACATCTGAGGTCTAATTCTAAAATAGAAGAACATCTTAAAGACAAATTTATAAAGCAAAATTTATGTCAGACAGTGAGTGAAATCGTTTGAATAATCTGGGTGGGAAAGGCTCTAATTTTGGAAAGTCTTTGGAAGAAGTGCCAATACTGTATATGACATTAAGGATTTCTTTAAAGATGTTGAATAAAATTACGTACCACCAAGTTGACCCCCTGCAGTAACTGTCAGTTTCTGTCCAGTGGTTCCCTGTTTGGATTTGAAGAGCTTAATGAAATGTGCAGTATGCTGGTCAAGAGCCTCAAAGAAGTCTCCCTCAAGATTCTGACTGGCAATTCTTTTAAATTCAGCATATATCTGGAAAAAGTAGAGGGGGTGGGGGGTTATTTACAACAAAGACATTTCAGTTACACTTCAAGCCTGCTAAAAATATACAATTTTTAAACAACTTTGAACTAAAACTTTCTTAAAACGTGCAATTGTAGTTTTGGGTAAGTTATCATACAAACTCTGAAATATGTATTTTTCCAAAACCAATAAAACAAGTCAACCTGGAAGTAAAATAATATCATCAAAACACTGAGGGTATAGAAGGTAGCAGCCCTGCCAAAGATCCTGTTGACAATATGAAACTATGTTGTCTTTTAAGGTTAGTTGGTTTTCTCAGTTATTTGATTAAAAAAAAAAAAAAAATGTTTTGTACGAGGTCTAGGTTTGTACAAGGTCAAATATTTCCAAATTATAATTTTAGAATTTTCAAAATGTCTTCCACAAAGTTATATAGTGCCAATTTAACAACATAAAATACTGATTTGTAACAATAAATCTTGGGTACTAAAAATACTTGAGAAAAGAATGATGGTTAATCTTCAAACAACTGCAATGACATTTTTGGCTACATGATTCTGATTGTGGCATACCTGACCTTCCGTGAACAGTGCTGGCCATCGTTCAACCATGTGTTGTACTGCAGGCTCCTTTGTAACTATCTCCCGTCTGCGTAGTGGGAATGTTTGGTCCATTAATTTTGAGACAAGAGTTCCATTTGGTGCTTTTTTCTTCATTTCCTCAATGAGAACCTTTCTGTAATTTTCAAGGCTTGTTTCATCATGACCTTCAGGTATATTTAGGAGATAATTTGCTTCACCCCTTTTTGGACGTTTAATGTTCTTGTTTGAGGGTTCTCCCTCTGGGTTGACTTTACTCCTTTTACCACCATTGATTTTGACATCCTCACATCCAGCTTTTCTAATCTTAGTTCAATAGCTGGCCATCTTAAATTTAAGACTGTTCTTCCAGCCATACCATCCCGGCTGAGAACCAGGCTCAGCAAGGCCAGGGTGCTTGCTAATCAGTGCTTTTGCAACACTGCTGAAGTCTTCACCTTCAGGATAAGCCTTATACGTGTACATGGCCTCAGTAAGTCTTTCCAGTATGTCATGCTTCATATCTCGTGTTGGAATAATTCGTGTTCCATCTTTCATAAAGGCAAGATCTCCCTGTCTAACTTTGTATGCTACATCAACTGCAAAATTAGGTATATCAAAGAATTCTGGCCATCTTTGTCTCAACTTTGGTGATGATCCATCAGTTGATAGGATCTCAGTCTCTGCTGTGCTGTAGTCAGTGTCTGAAGTTGGGGTTGGTGGCAGGGCTGTTAAAGTAAGAGTCACAAGAGGGATGATTTTCACTGTAGCCTTTTCAGGCAAATCTGCTATATCAGTCAGATTGCAGAGGGCATTGTTGAAGTCCTGATCTTCATATTGTAGTTTAAAGTCATACTGCAGCAACAGTTTTTCTTTCAGTTTCACAATAAAATCTTCAATGGAATCTGGTCTTTCATTTAAAGTTACTTTCCTTATATCCTCTTCATTGACGACAACTCTAAGCAGCAACTTTTGGTTCATTTTGACAGCTCCTGAGAATATGGGAGAAATATATTAGTTTATATATTTCATTGTAGGCATCACTCAACATACAATGTACCTTTTCAAAGTAACAAGATCTTTTCCACAAACTCTGTAAAGTGACGGGGGAAACACATCATTTAGTTCAGAGATCTGGGTGACCGAGAGGGTGGACGAATGGCTGCTACAGAGCTCATATGCTCTAAGATGCTCATGATACCATGAGGCCATCAGTCTGCAGACAAAAATTACATTGGCATTGATTACCACAATCTTCACTATTTGTCTGAATTCTGGAAGGCCAGAGCAATATCCAACCAAAATGACCATGTCAGCACTGTATTTAATGCCATCTATACAGACAGAAGATGCCACAAGCACTGTGTTCTGCTGGGCATTGCTGTTGTAGAGAAAGTGCTGAACATTTTCAGGAAAAGTGGAAACCATCAGACTTTAAAGATTTCAATGGATGGTTTAAAAAAAGAGGTGGATGCTAAATGGAAGGCTATCATTTTCTTGTGCTAGGGTAAGGGGTATGTTTTTGAAATTGAGAGTGTGATGTACTACTTTTTCAAAAAACTTGTGTTTTCCTTCAAAACGCATTGTCCACACATCCGTTAATGGACCAAATGTTTGAATTAATTAGGGTAGTGCTCAATGTAATGCTGCTTTGGTCGTAGTTTTTCATTTGGGAACACTTTCTGCAACAAAGCTCTATGTTCTGTGATCTTGCATTCAAGATAGTACACTGACTCCTCTGTAAAGCTTGTGGACACAGATAATTCCACTACATGTTTTAAAATCATTAAAACCTCCCAAGTTTCATCTCCCTCAGGAATATAGTGACCAATCAGTAGTGCCAGAAGTTGGAGAAGTGTCCAATTTTCATGACCATTTCCTCCAATAGTTCCCTTGGAGGAAAAGTTCTTTGGGACGAGCTGTGGTTGGTTAGTTCTATCTGAAAATGTATATGGAAACTGCTTAATAGCCACACTCAGGGAGTCAAGTGAGAAATATCCCTTTGATATCAGTGCCTTCAAGCACAAGGTCAGTTCAATTGGTACCACACCCTCTAGAAGATCATGTAGAAGGTCTGGGGGGAAACCACTGATGACATAAAAGTGCTCCAAGCTTTCACTCAGTGGGCAGCTTCCTTTCACACCATACTGCTGAGCCATAGTGGAATCCTGCAAAATATCTTGTACATGTCTCTCGTGATTTTCTTTTGTTCTTGGTTGGAATGAGCCTGTCTGCACTTGCTTGTGTTGTATTTCCTCACGCTTGGCCATACAGAATTTGCACATCTGACTAACAGTGAAGCTTTCAAAGAATCCTCCCAAAGAATGGGCAGCTACATTGTCTGCTGCGACAAATAATACAGTGCCTTTTATGCTAGTTCTTAACTGTTTGATATATACTCCATGTTGCTCAAGAGAAACAAGGTCCTGAATGAGGGGGTGAAGAATTTCACCATAACCATAGTCTCTGATGTTTTTGACCTTGCAAAGCAGAGCAAGCTGTATGGAATGAAGAGAGGAGCAATATTTTGGGTGCAGATTGCCAAGTACCCAATAGACAGTGCATAGCTTGTGCTTTTTTTTCCGAGGTTCCCAAGGGGTTAGCCACCTCAAAGTCATCTATATACAAGCAAAGGGCAATCCTAAACTCTTCCTCTGTCAAGAGGGCATTTCCTTTAAAGTGACAACCATCCCTGTGAGATTTGTATCCCTGGGATACATTCTTCTCAGGTGACATGGCCTTCTCCAAAACGTCTCCATTGTTTAACAATGTCTGTAGCATTTTTAGTATGGGGACATACACAGCTGTCTGTTTGTCATATTTCAGCACAAACTCAACAGGCATTATCAAAGGGAATTTTCTTGAAATACATGATGTCCGCTTGCTAACAGTTGACAGTGATCCACCAGTAGAAGTGAGTTTCAGGAATACATTATTATCAGTAACTACTTTAGCTATCTCACTCACTAAAGAGTCATCAATATCACCATGATGATGGCGGAGTATTCTTTGAATTGAGGAATGTAACAATGGTTGTGACAGCAAATAAATTTGGTTGATCTGTTCTATTACCTCTTGCAGAGCATTTTCAGAGATATTAAGAAGTGATGCCATTTTTAGAAAAAGAGCAGCAACATTATGTTCCAACTG
This sequence comes from Sphaeramia orbicularis, assembly GCF_902148855.1. Lineage (NCBI taxonomy): Eukaryota > Metazoa > Chordata > Actinopteri > Kurtiformes > Apogonidae > Sphaeramia > Sphaeramia orbicularis. The sequence continues at coordinate 50,039,113 of NC_043963.1, forward strand.
ATCCTCCAAGTCAATTACATCTTTGCTGAACTCTGTAACCTCAAATTCAACATCATCGGCTTCAAGGACACTGTCATTAGGGTGTACATTCAAATTAAGAGGGAGATCTTCTAATGCACGGTCTGAAAAAAATTCAGGTTTGAATGACATTTCATTGTGCATTTGATGCTCTTTGCATTTATGTGCATTGAAGGTGGAATAAACATTGCTCTGGAAGTTACAGCTTTGATATGGACAAGTAACCTTTTGCTTTAGCTTCAAATGTCTTCGCAAATGTGTGAAGAACTCAGCTTCAGTGCAAGGTTCCACAAAGTTGCACAGCTGACAGTGAAAAGCAGTTTCACCAACTTTTCCTAAATCTTTTGGAGCGTGCCAAGTTGATAAGTGTACCTTGAGTGCGTTAAAAGATTTAAAGGTGCATAAACATTCACCATGAAGGCAAGAGAGTGGTGAGATCAGAGTATGGCATCCATGTTTTAGGCGGTAATGCTTAGTAAGTAGCCTCTCTTTTCAGTGCAAAATGTGCAATACTTACAGGCCCACTGCATGGGAAGTTCTTGATATGCTTTCTATATCTGAAAAAAATAAATAAATAAATAAATAAATAAAATAAAAACTTTATAAGTACTGAGCACAATAAAACCACTGCACTTTCCTGACTATAAAAAGATGCACAGCATCTTGTTTTGGAATATGAACATTTTAATTTCAGTGAGAGGATGATTTAACTGAATTCTGCACAGAAAGTATGTTTGGGGGAATTCTCAAGGTAGTTAATGCATTTCTTTAAAATTTCTCAAACTGGTTTATTTTTGTTGTTATTCAACTGTGGTAATACTCATAAAACAAATAGAAATGCAACATGACAATACATGATTGATAGATAACGTTATTGTCTGTATCAAATAAAAACAGAAATGGATCTTTTGTCACAGCTGTAGACAAAGTTTAAAACCACACTCATGCATTAAGAACCCCCCACACACTAAAGATACAGAAAACATATAGACATAAAATAACTAAAAACACAGTGCAATTTATTTTGTATTATGTAATGCAATTTGTACCGACCTTTTGCACTGATTATGGAATAAGTGATTTGGTCACAAGTTCACTTGAGCCTGAATGGGGAGGGAAGAATGCGAACATGTAAAGACGCTTTTTAAAACACAAAGCACAGATTTATATTAAAACAGAGATGCAATTTCAAACATGACCAAATATCACCTCATCTCACATGTTCTGCCAAGTGCAACTGAAAAAATATGACACAGGCTCATTTAGCACAAAGTCAAGTTCCCTTTCTTTATTGTAAATAGTTATACCCTTGACATGAGCGACATAAAGAATAATATAGGAGACTGACTATGCCAGTCAGTAACTTCAATTCCAAAACAGGTACATAAAATTGAGTTTAATGACTTTACCATGTGAAATGTTTTACAGTATAACGTTACAGTATAACTGGGCCTATTTACCGCATAAAAGAAAACACAAAGAGCCACAAAATCCTTTTGACAAACTGGCATGAACATATGACTACATAGTGTTGTCACAATACCAACATTTTGATATTGATATCGGTACCAAACTGTATTTTGATACTTTTCAATACTTCTCCAAATAAAAAGAAAACACAATAAATGTCATTACTGACTTAATTTTAATAGAAAATCTTGTAACTGTAACTGTAACGATAACTAATAAAATACCACAAAGACAGGCTTTTCTTATGCACAGACAACACAATTTTAAAATAAATAAAATTAAAAAATATGATTCAAAACACAAACATTTTCTTATTGCACTCAAAAAACAATTTTAGAACAGTCAGTGTGAATAAATAAAAATATTAAGTTAGAACAATGAAAACAAATAAAGTGAATTGAAATTAAAATAAGCTTAGCAACTGCAGCAGCAAAATCTCTGGCTTTTCTCTTAACATTCCGTCCCTTCTCCCTCCTTCAGGTGTTTTTCCAGTTGGAAGTGTTTCCACCCTTGGCCAGACATGCTTTTGGAAGCAATGTTTCTGTGCTGCCCATTTATAGAAGGATTTATCCATGCTGACTAACAGGATGGAGTACGGAGTGCTTTTATTGTGAAGGGAGGAAGTGTGTTCTGTGCCAAACTCTGCATTGTTGCTAGATGCTAATGTGCTGCAGATGGCGCTGTGAGGAAATAAAGTGCCACCAATGTATTGCCGGCTTGACTTGACTTGGCTCGGCCTTTTTGCGTTTCCACTACGAAAAAGGACCTGGAATCTGGTACCCAGTACTATTTTTTTGGTATCAACTCCGCTGAGGTTCCAAGCGATACTAAACCGTGACGTATAACACTGCAGACCACTGATTGGTCACACAGTTTTCTCTGTGACCCGCTGTTTTACAAAAAAACAGATGCAAAAGTTGACAGTAAATATAGCGGTACATTAACACACGATAACAGCACAAAACTACATCATGGTTGGTCAAGGAGATTCAGTCTTTGGTGGCCGACATAAAAATTCAGACGAGACAACATGCAACGAGCGAGTTTTCAGCAACTCTCTGAGTAGACGACACGGAAATAACGTGCCGCATCGCTATGACGACCAGGTACTGTAAAGTCAGTACCATCCTGTAATGGAAACGGTCTCCAGGAATACCGAGTCGAGTCGAGCTGAGCCAAGTCAAGCTGGTTCCACGTAGTGGAAACGCAGCATAAGCAAGCGTCTGAAACATGAGCCCTGACAGCGTGATGTGGAAAAAGGAGGACAGTTGAACTTTGGAGGCACTTTATTTCCTCACAGCGCTGTCTGCAGCACATTAGCATCGGCTCAAATTACAATGCGCTGACATAACACAGTGACATCCAAAAAAAAAAAAAAAAGATACCGGTCCCATCCAAGCGCTGTATAGTACCGTTTTAAATGCCTTAGTACCCCGGTACCAATTTAGTACCGGTATACCGAACAAGCCTATGACTGCATATGTCATTTTTACCTTAAAAAAACTACATTCTGTTACATTTATGAACTAGAAGCACTCGGAGAGCGCAGACCTCCGCCAAGGCTGATCAGTGGCCCCCCCCGTGGGCACCCCCACGCCAAGGAGGTTATATTTTTGCCAGGGTTTGTTTGTTTGTCTGTCTGTCTGTCTGTTTGTCTGTCCGTTAGTGTGCAACATAACTCAAAAAGTTATGGACAGATTTTGATGAAATTTTCAGGGTTTGTTGGAAATGGGCCCCCCTGTGGGCCCCCCCCCACCCCCGATCACCACCAAAATTTAATCATTTCTTCCTTATCCCATTTCCAACAAACCCTGAAAATTTCATCAAAATCTGTCCATAACTTTTTGAGTTATGTTGCACACTAACGGACAGACAAACAAACAGACAGACAGACAAACAAACAAACCCTGGCAAAAACATAACCTCCTTGGCGGAGGTAATGAATAGCTGTGGAGAAAACCACATTTTATTTCTGCAATAAAAACATTTTCTTCTTCTTTCCTTTCGGCTGCTGCCTTCTGGCATCGCCACAACAAAGTGATTAGCATGATTAAACTGGCACACGTTTTTAGGTTGGATGCCCTTGCTGACACAACCCTCCACATTTATTAGAGAATTAGAGGCATGTTTTAATGGTGGAAGAAACCAGAGTACCTGGCGGAAATCCATGCAAATATGGGGAGAACATACATTTTGAAGTCTGAAAATAAAGACGCTGGACTTGACCTCGGCGAGGAAACAAAACACAAGGCATGGATGCTGCATTTATGAACCCTTGGAATTCCTGACTCCAACTTGGAAATTTCAGACTTCTGATATGATACTGTTCGCGCTAAAGAGTGCTATATTTTCACTCTTTGCTGAACACTTAATGATAACTTTTGGAGGCAGATACTAATGTGTAATTTTAGACTTACAGTTTTCCAGTTTGCTGCTGTTTGCTTCATTTTCACAAGTCGGTGCTAATTTTTCCATGAGTTGTGTGAATGCAGCCCAAACGCCACACATCTTATCTGGCACAGTGCCAAAATACTGCCCTGCATTTATGTGAATTAGATTGCTTTGGTTCTGTGATAGCAGCATCAGGAGATGCAAAAACAGTGTCAACAACTCCAAGCTCAGTCATTTTTTAACGGTTTACCGAAAAGTTCTCATGTGTTCATCTGGTGTGGGGAGGTGCAAAGAGCCATAGCGGAGGGATCAAAGAGCCGCATGCAGCTCCAGAGCCACAGGTTGCCGACCCCTGTACTAGACAAACACACGTTCTATTACAGAACGATTATAATATTTTGGCTAAATTACTATTTCTGAACACATTTTCCCTGCCAGTGAACTTATTTACCCTCAAAATTTCAGAATTTGTCGCCAAGCAATATATCAAATTAAGCTAGCTTAACCCCTGACTAAAAACTAATAAACCTCGTACTCAGTAATGAAAAGATAAATGTTCATATGTGAAAGGGTTAAAAAAATACTCACCTATTAAGCGTTGATAGCTCAAGAATCACAATAATTACGACCACCGTTTCAATGACGTCCTGCTGCTCCTTGATCTTCTTTGCCCGGGCAAAATTCTGGAAATAAGTTCAGAGCCGAACTGCGCATGTCTGACTCGTTTTACAAAGGGCCCCTCCCGCTAAATTTGAAATTTTATATTAACCCAACTTAAAAATCCTGAGTTGGCTGAACTTTTTCAACTTCTAAGTGCATGTAACTTAATTAAAATGAATGTCAGTAACAAGTTGAAAAAAACTACGATGGATTAACTCAGAATTTTTAAGAAAACCACATGTTAGAATTTACAGTGTGGAGCAGTAACGTAAATCTGCTTGGTAATTTATTGGTTACAGCAAAAAAAAAGTCCTTGTCCCTGGGTTTGAGCCACATCTAAAGCATAGCTTTAACTTCTTACATTATATAATCATATCATTATCTAAATCTGTGGAAAGTAGAGATGATAAGGAAAACGAGAGTAAAACGATGACAAATAACATACAGATTTCACCAGATGTGAAATTTGAGGCTCATAAGTTGCAAGATCACTTAAACTTATATTCTCAAACAAATTTAAATAGCTTTTCATGTCATGTCATGTAACACTGTTAGTCATTCTCCTCTACTTCAACTAATAACTGACACTTAACAGTGAACACAATAGAGTAACATAGCCTACTTCAAATTTCTGCACACTTAACCCTCCGGTATCCAGGTGCGCTTTTTTCGTACACTTTGCACTTTGCATTAAAAAACTTCATATTATTTTTCACAATTTAAATAAGGTTAGAATTTAAAAGTTGTTCATTTTTGCACGATCTTTAAAATTCTAGCCACCAACTAAAATTTGCACATTGTAAACAAAAGAAAATTACAGGACTAGCATGTCTCCCAAGTGTGCCAAAAACGCACTATTTCTTCCATTATAACCACTGTTTTTGATCCGTAAGCCATTAAGGCATATATCATGGTTTTACTGATATCTGAGCTCCATTTGAGAGGTGAGGGTCTAAATTAACTTATCAACCATGTTTCTACCCTGTGACGTCACTTTTACCATATTTGGAAGAGGAAGAAATTGCATGTTTTTTTCCCATTAGATGGCAGTCTATTGTTCCCTGTTCCCCTCTTCACCAAAGCTCTGAGAGGGTGTTTTTATGTGTGTGGGGGGGTGAATTCGTGTGCATGTGAATGCACCTGTGTGTGCACATGCGTGGTGTGTACATTATAAGACTACGGCCTTATGTGTAAAAAGCGCATGAAGCCTTCAAGGTGCACTGTTGTTCAGTCACTCCATGTCATGTGTAGATTTTTTTTATTTATTTATTTTTTTTTTTACAAAAGATCCAAATCCCTGTTCTACTTTATTATTATGAACCACACACTGCACACATGTGCAGAGAGCCCCATACACACAAGTATTCCACAGCACTGAGGTGGAACAACGGCGGACATTTATAGCAACACTTCAAAAACACATGAACAGAAGCAAAATCTGAATGCGTTTACAAACCTGCGACTGCAGGTAGGTTTGAAGACCCAATGGGTCTTTAGAACAAATGGGCATTTCTGACTTTGCATCACGTACCTGACACGATGGAACCAGATTTTAGCACGGGGGGAGGGGGTTCACGTGGGGGAGGGATGTCGAGGAGCGGGGAGATGCCGTGCGCCGCTCCGCTGTTTTCTCATGGACACCGGGGTGACCGCCGGTGCTCTTTACCTGGTCCACCGTATACTGTGTCCCGGATAAGGAGCCTGGAGGCGGTTTTCCATTTCTGTCTCACTGACGACATAGTCCAGATGACCGTGGATTAGACCAACCTCCAGGGAAAACGCTCCGACCGGAACCGGACCGATAGTGACCCCGCATATGAGTGCGTATTTGGGCCACTTCCGCCCGGCGGGGTATACCGCTTCCACCACCAGGCAACCCGCAGCATGTGGGACAAACGGACCGGCCGGTCTGTGTTTGGCTCCACCATGCCCCTAAAGACATTCGAACCCATCAAGGCCACGATCCGGTTCGGTGACCAGCTAAACACGGCCGCGGCATCGCAGCGCTGCCAAACCGGCAGCCTTGGACAGGTGTGGACAGGGTGACTCCCCCCGTATTCAACCGAAGCTATGACACCTGCGTGGATGAACAGCTGGCTCCTCACCGGGCCGCTGCTCTTTCCTCTGATTCGCTCAGAGGGTGTGTCCGGGTGTGCCGCTTCGGTGTATGCCAAAGTCGCGGGGAGGAACATGCCCGTCCCGGGTTCCAAGCACCGGGACCGTTGGTGAACAGAGGTCCAAGCCGGAGCTGCGGAGAGAGGAGCCTGATAGTCCCACTGGTGTCCATGAGACAACGCCTCCCCCAGACACCAGGGGAAGCACCAACATCTGGGGGGCCCACCCCCACCTTCCTCCACTCCCTCCCCGGTGCACAGTGGGTCCAACCCGGGGCAGCAGGTATGGTCACTAAATTTTTTGATGCAAAAAAACACAAAATATGATTTTTTTTTTTTTTTCAAAATACTACATAAAAAATGGATCAGTTTTTTTTTTTTGTTTTTTTTTTTTGGTTTTTTTTTGCAGCCTGGCATATGTCAATGATTAACAGCAACATTGGTAAATTTCCATTATTATTTTTGTCGCTAGGTCAAATGTACAAAATACTAGCATCTGTCCCCAAGTGTGTGAAAATTGGACATCTATAAATCAAACTATATTGTTTTATTTTTCTGCTCTAATTTGATTTTATTTTTGTAAATCAAGGTCAGCCCTAATCATACATATCAAATAATCATTCATTTTACATTTTTTTAACCCTTCAAATTACCTCTTTTGATCATGATGTCACTACATTGTTTGATGCAAAAAACACTAAATAGGATTTCCACTACATGTGGAGGTTCAGTCTGCATGGAGCCTCATGTGACTGCAGCTCCTGCTTTCAATCAACTGGATATTGTGGTTTTATTGTTGTAGTTATTGTTCCTTGTTGTTGTTATTGTTAAATAATTGATCATCATTTTATGCTTGTAATTCAGAATTTAATATTTTGTACAAGCTTTAGGTGATCCTCTTTGATTTATAGGTGTGCGTTTTTCGTACACTTGTTGACAGATGCTAGTATTTTACAACATTTGACCTAGCACCAAAAATAATTATGCAAATTAACCAATGCTGTTGTTAATCATTGACATATGCCAGGCTACAGAAATCAAATAATATGTGATACAACTTTTATGTAGTATTTTGAAAAAAAAATCATATTTTGTGTTTTTTGCATCAAAAAATGTAGTGACATCATGATCAAAAGAGGCCATTTAAAGGGTTAAAAAAAATGTAAAATGAATGATTATTTGATATGCATGATTAGGGCTGACCTTGACTTACACAAATAAAATCAAATTAGAGTGGAAAAATAAATCAATATATAATATTTAATAGTTTGATTTATAGGTGTGCAGTTTTCGCACACTTGGGGACAGATGCCAGCATTTTTGTACATCTGACCTAGCGCCAAAAATAATAATGCAAATTAACCAGTGTTGCTGTTAATCACTGACGCATGCCAGGCAGCAAAAATCAAATAATATGTGATCACTTTTTATGTAGTATTTAAAAAAAAAATAAAATCATATTTTGTGTTTTTTGCATCAAAAAAATGTAGTGATCATGATCAAAGGAGGTCATTTAAAAGGTTAAAAAAAAAAAGTGAAATTAATGATTATTTGATATGTATGATTAGGGCTGACCTTGATTTACAAAAATAAAATCAAATTAGAGCAGAAAAATAAATCAATATATGATATTTAATAGTTTAATTTATAGGTGTGCAATTTTTGCTCACTTGGGGACAGATGCTAGTATTTTTGTACATTTGACCTAGTGCCAAAAATGATAATGCAAATTAACCAATGTTGGAGTTAATCATTGACATATGCCAGGCTGCAAAAATCAAATAATATGTGATACAATTATTAGTTATGTAGTATTTGAAAAAAAAATCATAATTTGTGTTTTTTGCATCAAAAAATGTAGGGACATCATGAACAAAAGAGGTCATTTAAAGGGTTAAAAAAAATGTAAAATGAATGATTATTTGATATTTATGATTAGGGCTGACCTTGATTTACAAAACTAAAATCAAATTAGAGCAGAAAAATAAATCAATATATGATATTTAATAGTTTGATTCATAGGTGTGCATTTTACGCACACCTGGGGACAGATGCTAGTATTTTTGTACATTTGACCTAGCGCCAAAAATAATAATGCAAATTAACCAATGTTGCTGTTAATCATTGACATTTACCAGGCTGCAAAAATTAAAAAAAAAATATGTGATCCACTTTGTATGTAGTATTTTGGAAAAAAAAAATCATAATTTGTGTTTTTTGCATCAAAAAATGTAGTGACATCATGATAAAAAGAGATCATTTAAAGGGTTAAAAAAAAAAGTAAAATGAATGATTATTTGGCATGTATGATTAGGGCTGACCTTAATTTACAAAAATAAAGTCAAATTAAAGCTGCAAGCAGCATTGGGCGGGACCTCGCACCGGGCGTTCCGCCTCCCCCGCGATCCGCCTCCCATGACCGTCTACACCTCAGCTCCACTCACACCTCTCCGTCCCGATACCAGTTCCCACCCTTTAGTGTCTGTCCTCCTTACATCTCTACAGAACAAAAGCGACCCTCCGCTGAAACCCTCATCACCTTTACATGAGACTTTTATTTTGGAAACCCGACTGTGTGTATGTGCATTTGTTTTGTATGTGAGAGAAAGAATCAGTTTGAAAAATGAATTGAAATAGTATGAATAACTCAGCATAAAAGTGATGATTTATCACATTTAAGGCTATTATTTTGGAAAAACCTTATTGTGTGAGCATGTGTGTCTGTGAGAAAGAGTACTTTTGAATGAAGAAACATTGTACAAACAGTTGAGCGTTTGGTCCTAAAAATGAAAAGAAGTCGTTTAATAGACATTATGTATTATTTTTGATAAGGGTTTTATTTTGAAAAAATGTAGTCCGTGTACTTTGTAATGTGTGAAAAATGTCCAGTATCAAAAATACAATGCAGCAAAACCTGTTTTAAAATGTGAGGGGGGAGAGAAGGAAAAAAAAAAAAAAAAATTTTCCTTGGATAGTCTGGGACTTGAACCAGGGTCGTTCTGCTTCATTGGCGGCAACTTAAAACCACTGCACTATTCAGAGACACTGTCAAATGTGCACCAGGAAGAGTTTCATAGGAATTTTGTCATTGTAAATGTGAAAGTAAACATAGTCTTCAAAAAATTGCGATTATTCCATAACCGTAGGTCGTATCTGAAAAATTCTTTCACTTTTGGATTCTGCAGACTTGTGGGAATTTAATGAGGTATAACTTTTGTGTCAGAAGTCTGAAATGAATAAGCAGTAATTGCAGAAACGTAGAGTAACATTCAAAGGCAGATTGCCAACTTCCTGTTGGAGTTAGCTCATGAGTGTCAGTGTATGATTTGTCGGGCTCAATCAGACCAACATTTTGGCATTTGTTTCATGTTTCTGTGACATTCCTACTGGCCACTAGGGCAGATTTTGTGTGTTTTTTAGTACATAGGTGGCGCTACAGAGTCTATTTTGGCACCCAAGGGGTTAATTTTGATATTGTATGAAAGTGTTCACCAGCCATGACATACATGGCAAATTTGGTGAGTTTTGGAGCATGTTAAGGGGGTCAAATGGCAGTCTAAAGTGGAAAAAGTATGAAAATAAACAAATTGTTATAAATCAATAACTGTACATCCTATCTCAAAATTTTTTGCATGTGAGCATTGTGCTGAGTCCTGTGAACATGTAGATATGTCACATGTGGGAAAAAACTCCAAAGTGAAAAATGAGTTCCAAACATGGCAACTTTGCAGGCTTGTAAAAAAAAAACTAAGACAGTTCTGGAAAAAGATCACTTTTTTGAGGAGGGTTCACTCTATCTTTTGGTGCTACTTAGAAGTCAATACGACAAACGGTGTCATATGAGTTAGTGTTAAAAATTTTATTTTGAAAGGCATATTGTGAACTTCCTGTTGGAGATAGCTTATAGGTGTCAGCACGTGATTTGTTGGGCTTGATTAAACAAATGTTTTGGCGTTGGTTTTGTGTGTCTACGACATTCCTACTGGAAGTTAGCAATTTGAGCATTTTATTTTGAAAGGCAAATTTTGAACTTCCTGTTGGAGTTAGGTCATGAGTACCTGCATGTGATTTGTCGGGCTCGATGAGACGAAAATTTTGGCGTTGGTTTCATGTTTCTACGACATTCCTACTGGGCGCTAGGGCCGATTTTGTGTATCTAGGGGGCGCTAGAGAGCTCATTTTGGTACCTATGGGTATAATTTTTACATTTTATCAAATTTTTGCCAGACCTGACATGTGTGCCGAATTTGGTGAGTTTTTGAGCATGTTTAGGGGGTCAAAATCCAGTTCAAAGTGACGGAAGTATAATAATATAAAAACGAACGAAAAACAATAGGGCCTTGCTTGCAGGCAAGGCCTCTCACTGTGTGAGAGGGCCTTACCTTTCGGCTCCGTCCCTAATTAGAGCAGAAAAATAAATCAATATATAATATTTAATAGTTTGATTTGTAGGTGTGCAATTTTTGCACACTTGGGGACAGATGCTAGTATTATTGTACATTTGACCTAGCGACAAAAATAATAATGCAAATTAACAGATGTTGGAGTTAATCATTGACATATGCCAGGCTGCAAAAATAGTATGTAATCCACTTTTTATGTAGTATATTGAAAAAAATATTTTTTGTGTGTTTTTTGCATCCAAAAAAATGGTTTGTTTACATTACAAACACAGCATTTAAAGGGTTAAAAAATTTGACAATTATTGAGTATTTGGTATTTTTATTTACGGCTCAAGTTGACGAAATAGAAAAAAGTGTAAAAGAATTAAAAACAAACTGTATGAAAAATTTTTTGACAGTATTCCACTAGTGTGCAAAAAATGCACACTTGGTGCTTAGTAAGGGCCTTGCTGGACGGGATACCGGAGGGTTAAGTCAAGTACCTTAATGTCATTTCCTGTTGAAGCTTGCGTGTGTGTGCGTGTGTGTGTGATTATTATTTTGTGCGAGTTGGGCATACTCAGGTGGAGACAGAGGAGGGAATAAAAACGAATTTGACAGTCCAATAAGTAAAAGGGTCAAAAGAGATGAGTATACAAAAATGAGAAATCAGTATACAAATATTTCTAATATCCATCCATAACTGGATGCTGCAAAATATGAATCTTGGTAACCAGAGTTTAGGTTATACATTAATGCTGAAGAATGAAAAACACAGTAGCACAGCCCTTACAAAAGACTTTCTGGAAGCGGATGACTGTTTCTTTATTCTTCCAATGGCTAGTCTAGTTGTTCAATTTCTTGACTAAACAGGGATTTGTTCAGACAAGACCTTGAAACTCCAGTTAGTGAGATATTTTTCTCTCTCAGTACAAATTGGAAAGTGAGTTTTGAAAAGCCAGAGAGTTCAGCAGCTGCCTAAGTAATGGTTGAGTCATTGCTATTGATTCATAAAACCTTTCAGCCCCTTACAGATATATTATGGTCAATATGTGCAACCTAGCAGTAAGAATCTTATTATCTTGCCGCCCGAAGGGCAGGTTAGGGGTATTGTTTTTGGTTTGGTTTGTTTGTTTCTTTGTTTCATAGTTTGTTAACACTTTAGCGGCAAAACTATGGGTTCAATTCATACCAAATTGGGTTTGTAGATTACCAGTGACCCAGAATAGATCTCATTACATTTTGGGAAAAGTAGGTCAAAGTTCAACTTTTTCAACAATTTTTTTAAGAATCTTTTCATTTACTTATATTGGGCGAAATAGGTACAAGGGGTGGGGTTTGTTGTGCCTGGCACCACTTGTTGACTTTAAAACAGTCACATCATCCCTTTTTGTATTTTAAATGTTTCCTCCAAAATATTACAGCAATATTACATAGACAGCTTTGTCTTAGGTTGAAGAGCCTTTATATCCCCAAACAATACAGTTCAGTACATTAATTACATATTTGTTAATTTAACAATTTTTTGTATATTTAGTCTTTCACATCATGACTTTTGCTTACATATTACTATGAAATAAAACAAAAAACTTTTATTTGACCTTATATGATATATAACCAACTTAACGAAGATATGACATAAATATTACACTTGTACTTTATTTTAAAGTAACAATACACAAATATTTGCACATTAGTTTGTCTTGTGTTGGGAGCTGTTTGTTTTTTATTTGTTTGTTTTATATTCAATACAGTATACTGATTATACGTAGTTAAATGGGGTTCTATTTTCCACAAACATTGTTAAGCTAATTCCGGATGTTGCATACAATTCCACTATGTGTAAGTACATGAACATGCACAAATATTCCATATGCCTCCTTTAAAAACAAATTGATTTATACATTGCTCCCATAAACATTATTCGTAATCATACAGAAATTCTAAAATACGTTTTTGTAAAGACATTTTGTGGGGTATGTAGCCTGCACACACATTATGAACAAAAACTATAAAGTTTCAGAGAACTTGACAGAATCTTATCAGAGGGAATACAAACTGGATTTAAAAGCAATCCATTGTCCTGTAGATGTAACTCAAGCTCCACAGCAAATTCGCTGGAACACCATGAAACACTCAGAGATGGAATGATGGAACACTCCACTGTAAGTTTGACATGTGCAAGGTCACTAAGATTTATGAGTTAAAAAAAAAAAATCTTATTAAAATGACTTGCAAGTATGACTTGAGACAGTTTACCATAGTCTCTAACATAATTTTTACACTATTTTGAGATTTCATAATTTTCTGTGTGGAAATTCATTGCCATGAACTGACTACATGATAACATTATATACAGTATTCTGCATGTCTTAGGCCATGGGTTGATAAACTTTCCTATAAAAAGAGCCATTTTAGCACAGAAAAAAATCTGTCTGGAGCCAAAAGATATCTTTATATATTTTGCCTCAAAGTGGTGTTTATGAAGCTCATTTGGATTAGTTGGTATGCAATATGTTGAGAATATATTAAAGTTTCGGTGCATTTACAGAACTACAAAGAAGTTTGAGAACTACACTAAAGGAAACATTTGTCATTATTGTGCTGTGCAGCAGAAATTAACTGGTATGTGAAGGCTTTCTTTGCAGTGGAGAATACAGAGTGTCAGAGTGTTCAGTGTCATAAAATAAAAAGTAGTCTACTTTTACTACTACTACGCCTATTTTTTTCATTCCTTTGGAGTGTAGTCTACATTATTAAAACTGCATATCATCAGAGTGACTTTATGTTTGCAACAATAATAGCAAAATGTGTCAAATAAATAAATAAATAAACAAATAAAAAAAAGGTGGCCTAAAACAGGTTGCCTACCCCTGTCTTAGGCCATCTTAAGGTTGTTTTTGCAAGGTTAAAATAGGCATACATTTTTATTTCTGTCTATTAATGCTCTGAACAAAAGACTTCATGACATATTAGGTGTAAAGGGAGGTCACACTAAATAATTGATACATTGGTTTGTGGAAGATGTTTTTCCCCTAAAACTCTCCTTTTTAATGCTGTTTGTATTTCTTGTATGTGCTTGCTTTATATTTGTGCAGAAACTGAGAAGTGCATATGTTGGCTGTCAAAACTTTTATAACAACAAACCAAATGATGGCTGTTTACACAATAAAAAGGAGTCTAAATTGTAACTAGTATGTTTATTTGTGTATTGTGTCTGTTTAAAATATATTAAAAAACAACAACAAAAAAAAACAATATTTAGGTCTTAGGTAAAGAGTATTTACTTACTCATATTTTAAGTGCTGTGGGCAAAACTCTCATCCTCACAATACAGGGTTTTTTATGTTAAAAAAACACAAGTTTATGGTTTTAAAAACATTCAAAAAAAAAAAATGTATATAACAGAAATGATACGGTTACAGGACCTTTAATACAAGGTTGGAGTTGTGGTTTTTTACAGTTTTGTTGGTGTTACTGGGCAGAAATTTCATTAGTACCTTTCAGCATATTTTAATTCAAGTGGTTTGAAACTGTCACTTTCTCTGCACTATTTTCAGGTTCTAGAGTCTAGATAGTAAGTTTTGGACACTTACAGGTTTCAGACAGTTACAAGGGGTAACTATGAGTGAAAATTACAAATTATTGTTTTAAGATACCAAATTTTGGCTCCTTTAACTTTACCAAAACACAAAGATAACCAAAAATACAACTGAACAAAGCAAGACATCAACAGCACCTAATCAAATGAGACAAAGCGTGAACATACTATGTATATAGTATGTTCAGTATATCTGTTTAAACCAATAGAGACAATAAAGTCAAATCCCAGAAATCAACCTTTGTTTATCTGTCTGACAAAAAAGAAAAGGAAACTTTTAAAGCCAAATCCCACTCACGTTGGCAGTCTTGGTGGACCTGCCTGTCCTCGACATATAGTCTCTTCCCTCTGTTCTGCTCTGAACTTGTGAGTAAATGTGTGGCTGTTGCCAAAAGACAGTGTATAACAGGAAAGACCCCTCTAGGAACACAT
This sequence comes from Sphaeramia orbicularis, assembly GCF_902148855.1. Classification (NCBI taxonomy): domain Eukaryota; kingdom Metazoa; phylum Chordata; class Actinopteri; order Kurtiformes; family Apogonidae; genus Sphaeramia; species Sphaeramia orbicularis. The sequence continues at coordinate 50,054,181 of NC_043963.1, forward strand.
TTGAACATAAATGACTGTCATTATCCTCTTCAATGTAAAGTCTTTCCATTCTCCTAAGATATAAAAGTGAAAATTGGCTACATTCCTGAATGTTATTCTTAATTTAACAATTAACAGAGATGTATGTTATGTCAAAATCTCCAGGAATACGTTTGTGTGTGAACTGTGTGAATGAGAATTCCCTGCAGTAGGCTGTCATGATTCACAAACTTCTGGCGATGTACAGTAATTATTCATAACAAGTAACACCTACTGTGTGTGGGTGGGAGCAAAGCGAGTCATGTTGACATGTTTGAACAGGCAGTAAACCGTCTGAGAGATAACATCACTTCAAGCACATTGGTTCATGAAGTGACTGCACCTTGTGGTTATTTTCCACAAATCAGAAGAAACTGTTTTTTAATACGAAATGTAATTTTTTTTAAGGAAGCACAGCCAGTTGCCTACTTAAGATATCTGTAGAAACTGAGCTCTCTGAAAGCACATTACAGAGATGCATCAATTTACTGAAGAGACTACAACCGGAAACGTATTATCTCCATTTCAAAATAAAGTCTGGTTTGCTATTGCTCGAAGAATATCTGGAGTTAAAATATAGTACACTCTTAAAATTGAGGGGGAAATAAAGCATACACCGGGGGGGCAAAGGCAGGGTACACCCTGGACGAGTCACCAGTTTATCGCAGGGCCCACACACACACACACACACACACACACACACACACACACACACACACACACACACAGACAGACAGACAGACAGACAGACAGACAGACAGACAGATAGATAGAGATATAGATATATATAAGTCCTGTAACGGTACACAGTATTCTCAGTTTGGTACGTTTTCGGTTTTGAAAGCCACAGTTTATTTTTTTTTTTTCTTTCATTTCCGTACAGGAAGATAGAAAACCCTCAAAATGTCTTTAATGCATTTATGAATTTTTTAACATTTTTCCCCCAATTTTTGGAGACAATAGAATATAGAAAAAAAGGAATAATATAATACTGTTGCTCTAAATCAAAGAGAAAATAAAATAAATTATTAATATTACTAAATGTATTTTAAACATTAGTATTGTACTTTTCCCTGAAAGGTAGTTTTGAACAAACAACAAAAATCAAATCACAGTTCTGTCAGTTCACATTCTGCATGAAAATAACAACAAAAAAATTCCACATGAAGTGCAACATTAAGAAGAGGGCAAACTCGTATTCTCTTTTAACAAACTGAAGAGCAACATTGACAACAAAATTAACCAAATTATTTATTTTAGGACAGCTAACAAACTGTTAAGTCCATTTTGTGTACGTGTATGTGTGTGTGCAGGATGCGATTTGTCAAAAACACAGAGGGGGGGATGTTTTTTGTTTTTATTGTTTGTTTTTTGTCGGAGCAGGATGTGTGTGTGTGTACATATATATATATATATAGTGCTGGGCAGCAATTAAAATTTTTAATCATGATTAACTGCACAAACTTCTAGGATTAATCGCAATTAATCACACTTGTACACAAAATCTAATAACTAACCCAAACATTGTGTACTTGGCAGTTTATGTCAAAAGTACAGAAAAATGAGCAGTAAACTCATTTGCAACAAATAGTGCAATAGCATTTAAGTGCAATTAGTTTGCAAACACATCAAACAAATAAGATGCTTTTTAACAGTAGAACTGCATTTGCAATTGGCAATTTAAAACACTCATTGAATCAAATATAAAACCAAACCAATATGCTACTGTCAGGCCAATAACATTTCTACTAGTTTGTTACAGAAAAACTATAAAGAATTAAGTCAGAGCCACAATCATAACATGAGCTACTGAAAATAAACATTTACAAATCTGTGTACTTGTTTTCCTGAGTTATCATCATAAGAAATAAATGTCCCTGTTAAAGTGAGGTAAAGTAGTTGAACACAAACAAACGTGTACAGAACTGGTTTACTACTTATCAGTCTTTTTAGCCACTCCATCTTCTGTTGGCTTAGCTTAGCATAGTTGCTGACTTTGGTTAGTCCCAGTTTACCAAACTCAGCAACTATGCTATGCTAAGCTAACAAAAGATGGTGTGTTCCTTTTAGTCCATGTTTGTACTGGATTTCCTTTATGGAATCTCAGTGAAAAAAAAAAAAAAACAGTAAAGAAATTAAAAACATCACTCATTCCTATGGTTTCACGTCTTACTCCTCTGCACCAAGCCAGTTGCTGAGACATACAAGGTCACTGACATTTTCAGATGACAAAACAGCTCTCTTTTTCTGCACAATGAGACCAGCAACAGAAAACAACCTTTCACAAGGTACTGATGTAGCCAGTGTTGCCAGATACTTCTGTGCAACGGAGGCCAGTCTGTTGTGTGAACCTGCATGTTTGGACCACCACTCTAAAGGACAGGCCTCTGCACTGATGGTGGCCTCTGCTCTGTATCGACACACACAGTTCTCAACTGTGTCTTCCTCCTCCTCAGAGTCGGACTCTGATGAGACAGCTAGGAGCATGAGTTTTTTCTTCGGTGGCACTGATGTTGTTTCCACAGGTTTCTCTGCAACATTCATCTCCCTGCTGAGTAAGGTGGTGACAGACCCACACCTCAGCCCTCTCAGCTTTTGGTATACACTTGAGGTCCTTGAATCTTGGATCTAGGGCTATAGCTGTCTTCAGATATGCAATGTTGGCATTTGCCTTTCGTATGTCCAGGTCTATTTTGAAGGTAGACTTGAATTTGACCACGTAGGCAGGGTCGTCATCTGAGCTCTTCATCAGCCGAAAAAGATGGCAAAGTGCAGGCAGAACCACGTAGCGTGAAATGTACTTTTCTCCTCCTAGGAGTTCAGTCACGTATCTGCAACAGACAAAAAAAATAAAATAAAATAAAATAAAAAAATAAATAAAATGTTCACTTGCTTACCAGTATATACACAAAAAGGCATGCTATAATTACAGACACATACTGTATATACATGCTTTTTCCCTCTCATATACACATAGATGGGACAAAGAGAAATATGACATTAAACATACCTGCAGGGCTCCAGTAGAGTTTCCAGCCTCTGCAGTTTCTCCATCTCTGCAGCAGTTGGCATGGTGACACTGGAGTTCTGTGTGGCGAGTTCATTTGTGGCAAGTTCTCAGTGGCCGTTCATTTCTGCAAACACTTTTTATCATGTCCAGGGTGGAATTCCATCTGATCGGAATGTCTTGTGTAAGCAACTCCTTATTTTGCCCATGCTGAATTTGTTGTTCTAACTCTGCAGCACTTGCTGGGCTGTGTTTGAAGTGCCCCACAACTTTTCTGCATTTAGCCAGGACATTTTCAAATGGGCTGTTCTGGAGGGAAACTGTGACAGAACGCTGAATACTATGTGCAAGGCAGGGGACATGTTCAAAAGGAAGATATCTTGCAGCAGCGACCATATTTCTTGCACTATCCATGCTAAGTGTGCTGACTTTATCTGAAATGTGCCACTGTTGTGCAACGCAACTGAAATGTTCTGCACACGTTTCAGCAAAATGTCTCCCTTGTGTTTTCATGACAGTCAGCGCATGTGAATGCAGCTTCCACTGTTCGTCAATATAATGAGCTGTAACTCTGAGATAATTATGGTTACCTAGTGAAGTCCAGTAGTCTCCAGTGAGAGCCACAGTTGCCGCACACTGTAAAGCCATTTCTTTAATAGCCCTCTCCTTTTCATACAACTCCTGCATTCGTCTTGTGGTGGTGTGTCTGGATGGGAGCTTATACGTGCAGTTATTTGTTGCTATCCGGAGAACGTTCCTCAGACCAACAACTTCAACAACATTAATTGGCCTGAAGTTTGTGGCTATCCATTTTGCTATAGCATTTGTTAGCTTGTCTTGCTTATGTTGGTTGATACTTTTTCCCCACGTCGCTTCCAACGTAGTCTGCTGAAGCCTCCCCCCTCTGTTTGTTTCGCCAGCAGGCACTTTACCGGCATCAACTGAGTGTGCTGAGTTTAAGTGATATTTAAGACTTGATGTGCTCCAGTGATATGCAGATTCCTCTTTGCAGTGGTTGCATATTACCTTAGATTTATCGATTTGGCCGTCCGGCAGCAATTTAAAAATGAAATGTCCATTCAAAAGTAAACCTTTCTCCATGCTTGTTTCCCTTGGCTTGCATGAATATTCCAACAACAACGTAGGCCTACTTTACAGCACTGAAATTACAGTCGTGACTTCTCCAGATTAGGACATAGCAGCACCGTGACATTAGAATATGCCACTGAATTTCACAATTGAAAATGATTATAATAAAACTGCATTAACACGCAATAAAATATTTGTTGGCGTAATCAAATAAATTAGTTAACATGCAATTAGCCTATCAGTGCATGTCTTTGAATGGTGGAAGGAAGCTGGAGTACTCAGACAGAACCCATGCAAACACCAAGAGGTACACTCCACACTGTAAATCCCCTGGAATCGACCCCAGCAGCTGTATGTCAGGGGTGTCCAATCCTGGTCCTCAAGGGCCAGTATCCTGCATGTTTTAGATATTTCCCTCTTCCAGCACACCTGACAGTCGTTTTCAGGCCCCTGCAGAGCTTGATGATAGGCTTATCTTGTGAATCTGGTTTGTTGGAAGTGGGATACATCTAAAACGTGCAGGATACCGGCCCTCGCGGAACGGGATTGGACAGTCCAGCCGTATGTTGTCACCTGCATTTCCACCCACACAGGCAGCACCTGCTTACGACCTTTATTTTGAAAATCCCCAACGGAAGTTCAGTGACTGTGCGGTGTGTGTTCTGTGTTTCTCTACCCTTTGAGCGACTGACAGGATTACAACAGGAGGGAGGAGAAGTTATTTGTCTCTAGGTTCGTCTTCTCTTCGCCATGGAGGTTCAGCCGCATTTCTACCGTGAGGAAATAAACAGCACGATGTGGGAAGTCCCGGAGAAATACACACGGCTTAAACAGATAGGCACCGGGGCGTACGGATCTGTGTGGTGAGTTCCTGTCATTTACCGGATCAACTGTGTGTGTGTGTGTGTGTGTGTGTCGTAGAAGGGACCGGAGTGTGTGTGAACTGTGTTGAATCTGAGCCCAGGTTTCACTGACACTAGTAGAACTGGCTGCATTAACGTTGTGTTGGGCCAGGTTTATGTCTGAACACCAACACAATCAACACAGATGACAACATCCCTAACTCGTGTTTATTTGAGTATAACTCACTACTCTTCCATGTTATCACGTTTACCACCGTACATCACACAACACGGCACCCTGTGTGTGAATAAAATGTAGGCTTGTAGCATTGCAGATTTGCAAAGATGGCCACTTTCCACTTTCATTTACACACAACAAAAATCACAGGGGAAGCCCCAGGAATAGAAACTGCAATTGTCATGGGGACCTGAGCTCAAACATGTAAAAATGTGCGTGAGTAAAACAAGAAAACATTTAATTTACAAAGCAATTTTGGGGAGGCATACTTCTTAAATATGATCATTGTTTACCTGGAATCCTGGAAATTAAAATCTTTGCTCAGTGGAACAGTTTGAAACTGTTCCAAAGATAAGGACTGAATTAAGAAATAATTTTTTTTAGGTTTTCAGCATCTGATGGTTGGAACAAGCTCAGTCTGAGCTCCATCTACAAACACTGATTCATTTGACTATTTTTAAAGAGAGTGAAATCCCTGGAATCAATGCTGTTGGTCTGTAAATGTTTTGATTGATTGTATACATTTTTAATTCAATAGTTTTTGAGTCTTTGTTTGTTAATGCTTTTATCGTGTTCTATTATTATGCGACTGTTTCACTGCCTTTTTATCCAGGTTTTTTCCCTTGAAAAAGAGATTCCCCATCTCAATGGGACCAACCTGGTTAAAGGTAGGGTAGGAGATCCTGGAAAAACGGTTCGAGCAAGCTACATTTTGAAAATACACAATTCAATAGTCCAAACCCTTTAGACTTCCCCCCCAAAGCCATGCCCCCAGAGTACTGGAATGCGCAATGCTTGTTCACAAGGGTTCACAAACGTTGTGCAGCATCAATTCACTAACCTTCATTAACTTTTACTCATGGCTCAAAAAAAAAAGAAAACAAAAACGAATATATATAAAGGTTTATAGCCTCTTTCCTAGCTCTTTATCTAATAGTGTTTGTAGCATGGGAGTCATGATCTGTTAAAGCTCAAAACATCTAACCTTTTAAAAAGGCCCATCTGATAACCTGCCACCCCCGTCATCATTATTTAACACTGTGCATTTCCTATAAAGCACCTTGTAGCAAATAGGAAACATAGGGAAAGAGAGAAGTATTAAAGAGAACCATAATGAACAGTTTCATAGCTGGTCTCTGTTGGATAAACTGCTAACTGTAATATCCTACGTTAGTGCATCAACGTAGCCCAATGTGCTGTCTCTGCTTAAAGCTGTGTATGACTTTTGTTACCAATTTTTCATCAAATCTGTAAAATCCAAGTCATAGCCTAAGTATCACAAATCTGTAAGTCTTTCCGTGATTACGTACCTGAATTGGTGAACAATTTCAAAGCATACGCCACCATAAGCAATCCATTTCTTTACAAATAGAGCCGGTTGTTCACTTGGGCATTTTCAGAAATTTGTTGTGACATGCATTGTAGGAAGTGGAGCACCACACAGCCACATTATGGCCGCTGCGGCAACAAACACAGAAACGGCTTCATTGCCTCTTGCTACTGCAGCTGCGTGAAGCTCCGCTTCCCACAATGCACGCTGCAACTGATTTCTGCAAAAGGCCTGTAATTATTCACAGTCATACGCAGCTATAAGTGATGTGTGTTGGTGGATGTGGATCCAAATAGCCTGAACTGTCCTGTCCCACAATTTGATGCCCTGCAGGCCATTGCAGAGGTGCACATCACAAGTTACCAAACATTTACATACAATACATCTTGATACTGCAAACACCTCCACCATCACCACTCAGTGAGGGCATTTTCACACAGCGTACTTGAGTCCCTATCGTACTTGGATACGTTCACACCTTTCCTGCAGATGTTGCATTGACACGTGCATACCGTGGCCCATACCTGAGTACGAATGGATGTTACAGGTCCGAAACAGTTGGTGGTGGTGTGGAAGGAATTCTGTCGCTATCCTGCAAACATGGAAGTCAGAAGAAGACAAACCCTTAGCTATCTGTTAGCCTGTTTGAGGCAAAGAGAAGCAGAGCAACCTTTGTTGTCCCTGATATATCGCAGAGTGGTTCAGTTGATCTGAGGCTTTTTCAGGAGACAACAGGAGCGCTGTCGATGGTCTCGTGGTGATTTACCCACTTCCGTTGTCAGAGTGGTGATTAGGTCACTTCCGGACTCGGGCATACATCGCATTCACACAGCAATGAACCGTGCTGGAGTTTGGGCAGTCCAGACCCAGGACTACCTTCTCAACTGGACTCGGGCACGGTACTCGGGCACGCAACAGTTGCATTCACATGGATAAAATTAAGCAGTTTGGGGTCTAGTGTACTCAGATACGGACTCGAGTACGCTGTGTGAAAATGCCCTGAAAGAATGAGCCCCTCATACTATGCAGAATCTCATGTAGAATCAGAAGTGAAATCTCAAAATCAACTGTCTTCTGTCATTTTCCCACTGGGTTCAAAAGAATGAAATTATTGTGAAACTAGCAGATGACAAACGTACTAACTGGTTATTCCAATATTCACCACAGTTCAGCAATAAATGACAAGACTAAAGAGAAAGTGGCCATCAAGAAGCTCCACAGACCGTTCCAATCAGAGATCTTTGCTAAGAGGGCGTACCGTGAACTCCGACTGCTCAAACACATGAAGCATGAAAATGTGAGTAATTTAGACCATTAGAAACAGCTCTGCAGCTTGTTTACACAAAACATGTGTTCTAGCTAGCCTTTTCATCCCTGCCATGAAGTCTGATCTCACATCTCCACTGATTCCTTTTCACTCCAAATAGGTGATTGGACTCCTCGATGTGTTTACGCCTGTCACAAGCCTTGATGACTTCCAGGACTTGTGAGTATTAATGAGAGTATTATTAAATGCCTTAGGCCCAGGCTGGTTAAGCCTCTGTAATGATGTCAAGTAGGGATACACCGATCCGATACCAGTATCGGGCATCGGCTCCGATACTCAGTGTGTGTATTTGTACTTGTACTCGTAAAAGTAATCCAACACAACTGCACCGTTACCAATTATGGCCTTGTGACATTCACAGTTAAGTGCAGCAGGTACACGGTGGTGGAATAATGTGTGGGGAGTGTGGAGATTTTTCAAAATAAATGGCGGTGATAAAAGTAACGCTGACTGCAAGTAATGTTAAAGACACAGACAGATACGGACGGAGTGTTCTGTCTGTCCTCTGCGTACATCCCATCCATTTTCCAGGTGCTTGCGGGTGCGTACCCAGAAGGAGAATACCACCAGGAACCATGGAGGTAGTGGATCTTTTCAAAGAGCGACTGTGTGAGTTAGAGAAAAACTACTGACAGATTTATGACAGCTACCCAGGACTTGGCCAGTTTCCGTCCTACTTATAATACTATGGAGGTACGGAGCGGTACAGACTGTTGCCAGCAGAAGTAAAAATTAAATTTATCACTCATTTGTTTTTTCTCTACCTCCAGAAGCTAAGCTTTTAAACCTTACCAGCGAAAACGCTGCAATATTAGCACCCACATTAGTGTTACCTATGTCGTCTCCATGTTTGTTATTACTGACTTTCTTCCTCTCAAAAAACTTTACTCTTCTTCGTGGTATTTGTCCAGTATGGTTAATTAAGAGCGGCGCCCCCTGGCAGATTAATTGAGAAGCGCTCATTCCAACACAATAAATGCCAATATCTTGTTACAGTCAGACTGATGACAACGACAATAAAGCACATTTACAAAAGGAACTAAGAACTGGAATGGGATTAAGTACTCGTATCGGTACTTGATATTGGCAAGTATTCAAATGTAAGTACTTGTACTTGTACTTGGTCTGGAAAAAAGTGGTATCGGTACATCCCTAATGTCAAGGATAATATTTATCTGCAGAAATCACTACAGGAGTTCAGAATGATTGAGGACAAGGTAGGGATGTAACGATAACCGGTATGATGATAAACCGAGGTAAAATTTCCAACGGTTAGTATTACCGTTTAAATTCTAATTATTATGATAACCGTGTTCGATTACTGCACCTAGAAAACTCACGGTACTGTTCATTTCCTGAAGAAGCAGCAGCACTCCGGGCGTGTGTGCGCAGTTTGTAATGTTTGGCCTCTGAAAACATGGTGGAAGGCACCTGCACGGACAGAGCTCCAGAGATTTGGGGATAGCAGCTCCTGCACGAACCCGGTCCGTCGGTGCGCGCGCACGGTCCCAGTCCGTCCGATTGCGGGTCCATCAGAGCGCGCGAGCGCGCAGGCCCAGTCCGTCAGAGTGCGCGTGCACGGTCTGACTGCGGGTCAGTCTGAACAAGGACTCGGTCCGTGTGAGTGCGGGTTGGTCCGAACAAGCATGCGCACGTCCTAGCAAGTGAGCGCAGAGACCCGGTGTGCACTAGTGTTAACCCCTCCCCAGCCCCCACTGATTCAGATCCTCACCCAACATTGAAACAGTCTGAATATAGATACTCAGGACAAAGTCATGCCAGTTCAAATGAGCCCAAATGAATGAGCTTCAACTGTACAAAGACACATGATGTGTGTAAAAAACAAAGGAGAAGAGGCTTTATGAACTGAAGGACATTCAACAGTAAATCCAATGACTGACCTCCAGAGGAACTTGACCATAGTCCACTGTTGGGATTGGTCTGTCTCTCACCAGGAGTGAACCACTGACCAGTCTGGATCAGATCACCCTAACATGTTTTAAAATCCTCATTCTTTCAGAATATTTACATTTGTTCATTAAATAGTTCAGGAAAATATGATTGTGTTTCATTTTCTGTTTGTGTGTGTACAATAGTGTATATGTGTGACACTGTGAATGATTTGATCTGGAAAATGTTCAAACAAACTCCACTGACTTGTCCAACTACTTTTTTTCACACTCAAAAACACCTCAGGAATCAATAGGCGAATTGATAAGGAATTGGTTTGATAAGCAGAACTGATAATGGCATTGGTATTGATCAAGTCCTATCAGTTCCCACCCCTGGTGCAGATATCTCTTGTGTCCAGAAGGTGCCAACTTTAATGCACATTTGTATGTTTGTTGTTTACATGTTATTACTTGAACGTTTCTGCAACAGAAAGTACATTGTGCATGTTACTTTATTATTTTTTTCAAAATACAACTTGGTTATATTATTTCAGTGTGTGTATAAGTGCATTTTAAACATTTTGAGCACATTTCAATAATACCACGATAATAATGATAACCGTGATAATTTTGGTCACAATAACCGTGATATGAAATTTTCATATCGTTACATCCCTAGGACAAGGATGTATTTCTGTTTTTGGGGCCGATTTAAGATCATTCTCCACAGTGATAAGGTCAACTCCAATTTGTTAACCTACATTCCACTTATTTTTCTATTAGATCACTGTGATTTGGTCCCTTAGCTGTATGATGTGTAGTATATACTTTTATATTTGTTTGTATACCTTTGTGTTTATGTTCTATTGATTTATGTACATATGTTACAACAAAGCTCCAAAAGTTTACTTTTTATTGCCCCTTTAGAGAAATTAAACCCCTGCTCTTTATCCATCCCAGTACAACTCCAGCTCTAAGCCACTACCTTGGTTAAGGCCACTTATAGGAGAATTAATGCACCATACATGCTTTTGTTAGTTGGAGAAACCAGAGGACCAGGCACAGGGAGAATATGAAAACTCCACAAAGAAGGGCCATGGTCCAACTGGGAATCAAACTCAGAATCTTTTTGCTGTGAGGCAGTAGTGATATGTGAGATTTCCACTTTGCAGTATCTAAAAAGAATAAACGCACTAATGAATGTAAATCAGGATCAAACTATCAGTCTGGCATGTGGATTATGCAAGCTAGCAAGCTAATATGTACGGCAATGTCATATTAATAGCTATCTAATTTACCTTTAGATTTATTAATTCCACTCTGGGTCCAAGTCAAAAAACTATATATAAAGATAGATGATCCCCCAATTCTTGTCACCATGAATTGATGTCAAATAATACTTCCATTAGGGCTACACGATCAATCGATTTTTAAATCGAAATTGGATTTTTAAATTAGGACAATTTAAAAAAAAAAAAAAAAAAAAAAAAAAAAGGGATGTTGTCAAATTGATTTTATCTCTCTTGTGCCTCTGGGCTGTGTTTCTCCGAGCTACTGTAAGTTCCTCCTCCTAACCGTGAGAGCGCTTTTTCACAGAAGTCTGTGTAATGACCATGGACCTTAAATCTGTGATGGGCCCACAGTAGTGATACCAATGTAAGTTGTGGTCCACGCGAGGATCTCCCAGTTCAAATATAACTGCATGGGGATCACTCATCTTACGTTGTCCTGCATGGATCCATACCGTACTGTCTTCTCCCAATCCGGGTCCGGATTGCAGGGGCAGCAGCCTCAGCAGGATAGTCCAGACAGCCCTCTACCCAGCCACTTATATTGGTGTCATTTCTGGTAGCATAGTAGTCACTTCTAGCATTGCGGGCTGCTTATGAAAATGACATGCTAACTTCTGTTGTCTTTTGTAGTTTTACCCAAAAATTTAAATAGAAAATAGAGTTTTTAGAGGGAAAAATCTGGATTTTATTTTTGGCTAAAATTGTGCAGCCCTAACTTCTGTATAGGGAAAATAATGGTGAACTTTACTTGTACTTGACTTTAAATATAATTTGGTTCATCACAGTCAGCCCTATCCAGTCACATTATTTTACACTAGCACCACTTTTTCATATATGAAACCACACACAGTTATTATGTCACAAACCCGTAATAAACAGATATCTACAGTTGGGTGAAAATGGTTAATTTAAGGTCACACAGGTACATTTTGCATGAAGACAGCCTTTTTTTCATTCCTTAATCAGGAAGGAGTAAATTAATGTTTCAGTGTAGCAAATTTGGCTTGAGAGTTGGATTTTGACCAGCTCTATATGTAAAGTATCATGAGATAACTTTTGTTATGATTTGGCACTATATAAATAAGATTTGATTGTTTTAATTGAGTGTGTTATCAGAAGAGCTGCAGGTTGATTTATTACCACTGAAATTAAATATTTTTTGATAATGAAATTTAAATATTTACAATTGTAGAGTGCATGTTCAGTCAGTCAAAAATTAACTTCATCTTTACCAACTGATATTTGAATTAGCTTATCATCAACAACTAACTCTATTTTCGTGGAGGGGGTTTTCCTCAAAATGCTCCAGAGTCCTCTCCAGATCTCTTTGACATCAGCAGGATGTGCATGATTTTGTAAGTTAAGAAAGCTGATGAAGTGAATTTTTCCACATCCTGAAAGTTCCCTGTGAGAATTGTAAGTCAATAAGAGTAACATTCAGTGTGTTTGGTCTCAGTAGGGGGTGGGGTAGAGGTTAGATGTCTGTGCAGGCCAGTCAAACTCTTGGACACATCTTCATAGCAGAGGTAATAAATGGAAAGCCAGCTAAAAATACACAACAGCAGTGTGTTTATACTGGACACTAAAAGTCCCTATACTGCATAAAGACGCATAATTTCAAATCTTAAATAGATAAAGATTTGGCGTGCTTACATGAAGTTTGCGTTGGAGTTTGTGTTTTGCCGGAGCCAGTTGTTGGCATTTAGCTTACTTCATTTCTAAGCTAACAAAAAGGTTGTCATCCAAGATGACAGCCTGTATATTGATTACTGCATAGAGATCTTTGTTGATGTTTTTTTCTGATCACTCCCAAAATCTTCTGTGCCTCTATGGTAGGAGGTAATTAATATCAACATCCATCACAACATAGACTCAAAAATAAGCTTCATGTAGCTTTTTAAGCATGCACAAAATCTTACTTTCTGACCAGTAACAGTCTAAAACATAAAAAGCCCCTCATTAAAGTTAAGGTAAGTTAAAGTTATTTCATTAGAGCGGAATTACATAATGCAAATTTATACATCACAAAATATAATGTAATACAAATGTTCACTTGAACTGAAAATGAACTCAGTTTGGTGGAAAAAACTAAATGGACTGAACTTTATTTTTATACACCTTCATGGTGCCCAAAGCGCTTTACAAGGCCTCACAGTCACCCATTCACACACACACACCTGACACTATACAAGGTGCTGCCACCCCTAGTGGGTTCAATATAGGGTTCAGTGTCTTGCCCGACATGTGGACAGTTGGAGCCAGTATTCCAACCACCGACCCTTTGGTCATTGGATGACCCGCTCTACCAGCTGCGCCACAGTTTCCCCTACAACTACATAAACAGATTAGGATGCAAAGGTAACGCACACATCTCACAGAACAGTGTATCTATAGACATTTCAGTGTTTTTCTGACAAGGTCTGTGTGTAAAAGATGACTTCCACCTGTATTTTCATTGCATTCATTGTTAATTATTCATATGATAACTATGTATTTATATATAACACTTGTATTGTTATAAGTAGGGATGCACAGATACCACTTTTTTCCAGACCGAGTATGAGTACTTACATTTGTGTACTTGCCGATACTGAGGACCAATACGAGTACTTAATAATCCCTTTCCAGTTCTTAGTTCCTTTTGTAAATGTGCTTTATTGTTGTTGTCATTAGTCTGACTGTAACAAGGTGCTGCTACTGACATTTAATGTGATGGAATGAGCGTTTCTCAAATAATCCACCAGGGGGCGCCGCTGTTAATTAACCATACTGGACAAATACCTCGAAGAAGAGTAAAATTTTTTTGAGAAGAAGAAGAAAGTAAGTAATAATAAACATGGAGATGACAGAGGCATCGCTAATGTGATACTAATATTGCAGTGTTTTCGTTGGTAAGGTTTAAAAGCTTAGCCTCAGCAGGTAGGGAAAAGATAAATGAGCGGTAAGTTTCGTTTTCACTTCTGCTGGCGGCACGGTCCGCACCGCTCCATACCCCCGGCTCACCCAAGGTTAGTTGTCATAAATATGTCAGTAGTTTTTCTCTAACTCACACAGTCGCTCTTTGAACAGATCCTCTACCCAGGGCCGTTTCAAGATATCTGGGGGCCCTAGGCAAGAAAGTAAAGTGAGGCCCCTAATATGCGAAGATATGGTGGTTGAATCACTGAAGAAGAAAAATAAAATCCAGATGCAATTTCCTGTTTTCTGGTGCATTTAATGAGTCATGCATTACTCTGTATTACGCTACACAGAGTATCCACTAGAGCAGGCATGTCCAAAGTCTGGCCCGGGGGCCAATCACGGCCCGCGGTCAGATTTTATACGGCCCACAGCTTCGGTTTTAGAATGTATTATTTATGGCCCGCTTGGACTGTTGAACCAAGCACATGAATCATAAAAGGTTCAAAATGCAGTTCCTCCTTTCACCTCATGGTGGCAGCACCACTCTAACTCTATCTGGCTCTGTGACCTTGCCGTGAACCCTTTTCGCTAATTTCTAACCATGGCGCCTGTAAATAAAAAAAGGAAAGTTGACAGTGAGGGCCGCCGCTTCCAGGAGAAATGGGAATTACAGTTTTTTTTCACTTAAAATCGAGGTGATTGCGTTTGCCTAATTTGTCAAGAGACTGTTGCCTTGTTTAAGAATTCAATGTAAAGAGACACTAGCAGACAAAACATGCTAATGCATATGACAAGCTAGCAGGGAGTGAGCGTTCTGAAGAAGTGAAGCAAATTCAAGCTGCTTTAAACTCACAACAGTGACTCTTCATGTGAACCTGTGAGTTCAATGAATTCGCCACCAAGGCAGGCTACCAAGTTGCCAGGTTAGTTGCCTCTAACTGCTGGTGTTATGTACTTATAGATGTGACACAGAATATTACTTTCTGAATGATTTTGTGAAAGACAAGAGTAAGAGTCATATGTTTTCATCTTAAACGTTAACAGACTTTGCATTACTGAGTAATATATGAGTAATGATTACTCATATAAGTCATGTTTAAAATGAATGTGGGGTTAAGATTTTTATCAACTTCTTGGAAGTTTAAGATACTTCACACAGTTTGTTCTATGTTATCTGTCTCCAGATGTGAAAGGAAGACAGAATTGTTTTTTTTTTTTTTGTTGTTTTTTTTTGTTCAGACCTGAGTGGCTCAGATTTGGTTACATTGCCATTTAAAAAAATGATATTGTGACAATGAAAATAAAATTGTTGTAGAACAGCGCATTTATATGTAATTTTTACTGACTAAAAAATGTCCGAAGGGACCACTGGCCCCTGGCAATCTCCACATTGTCAGATCTGGCCCTCTTTAAAAAAAGTTTGGACACCCCTGCACTAGAGTGTAGTAAAGGACACAGTGTCTTCAATTAGACATTGTTGATGGGAGTGACACAATTTGGTTAAATTAATGTTTATTTTTGTTTACAAGTCAAAAACATGGTAAAACATTATTATTATTATTATTATTAGGGGGCCAAGCCCACGGGGACTGGGGGACGCGTATGCCAGCATACGCGTTCCACAGTTCCAGCGGTGCTGTGGAACCCTATTGTTTTTGTACGGATTTTTATTCATCTTCTTCTTTTTATTTTTCTCCCGCTAAAACTGTTACTGCAGCCTACACCGTACATGGTACAACGGTGCAATTTGGAGGGTTGGTCCAGACCCCTGCACGTAACTCAGACGCAAAAATGCACATATATCCACCAAAAGGGGGCGCTATAATCAAGGATAACGCATTTTGGTCTATAACTCCCACACCGTATGTCGCACATTCAAAAACCTTACATCTTCAGATTCCCTGAATAGTACTGAATCACGTGAGCTAGGCCACGCCCATTTCCGCCATGACTTTTTTCCACGCAAAATTGCAAAAACTATAAAACCTACTTTTTCGAACTCTGACTTGGGATTTTGTCTGATCTGCGTGAATTTTGGCACATACACTTGTCTCATGGGCCTGATCCAAAGTTATTACAAGAATTTTGTTTGGTTGCAAAATGCGCATATAATTAAAGAACAAATTTCTCTAGCTAGCTAAAAAAAATGCTAACTCTTACATATCTCAGTCAAAGTAAATGCTATCAACACCAGATCTTAGATTCTTGGTTCTCATGTGACTGTGAGGGTATGAGCCAAATTTGGTGAATGTTGGCCACTAGGGGGCGCTGCAAATGTGGAAAATTTATATCTCCTAAACGGCTGCACCGATTTCTACGAAATTTGGTGGGCATGATGAAGGGCCTTTCCTGAGGCCATATCTCTAAGGTGGGCATGGCTGAAAAATGTGGGCGTGACTTATTACAACTTAAACAACAAACATTTCCTACAGCTGAACTGTTCTGCTGAGGGCTGTGAAATTTCTATGGACCCTATAGAATAGGACACAGATCAACCAGAGCAAAAACTGTGGATGTACTCCACTAGGTGGCGCTATAACAGACAAATACGCATTTTTGCCTCTAACTTCCACATTTTAAATGACACATTCATAAACTTTACATCTTTGTATTCCTTGGATAGAGATGAGTCTTCTGACATAGGCCACGCCCACTTCCTCTTCATATTTTTCTTTCTAAGTTGCTACATATTGAAAACATACTTTTTCGAACTCCTACTATGGTTTAAGCCCCATTGGCTTCAAATTTTGCACAGACAATCTCCAGAGGCTTCTGGTCTAAAGTTATTACAATCAGCTTGCTGCTGTAAAAAATGTGCTAGTTATAAACGAATAAAATTTTTTGCTAGCTAAAAAAACACATATTGTTGCATATCTTTGTCAAAATAAATGCTATCCATATCAAAGTTAATATTCTTGTTTTAGACATAAACCAGAGGCTCTGTACCAAATTTGGAACCAATTGGATTATAGGTGGCGCTATAAGCAGAGAAAAACCAAGTCACAAAAAAGTTGGTCCAATTCACACGAAATTCGGTGAGCATGATGTGGGTTCACTCCTGAGACCAGCTGTAAAGTTTGGTAATAATTGGTCAACGTGGGTGTAATTTATTACAATAAATCCCAGTCCCACACATTCCTCCTTTTGCATTCCTAATGCATCGGTCCCATTCCAGTGAATGCAGGGAATCCGGCTCCAACTGTTCCTGCAGCCTAAAGCGTACATGGTAGAGCGCTGACATTTGGAGGGTTGGTCCAGACCCCTGCACGGAACTGAGACGCAAACAATTATATATGTCCACCAGCAGGGGGCCATAGAACCAAGGCATATGCATTTTGGTCTATAACTCCCAAACTGTATGTCGCACATTAAAAAACCTTATATCCTCAGATTCCTTGAATAAGGTTGAATCATGTAGGCGTGGTCAGGCAGATTCGGGGGATGACTTTTTTTCCGGCAAAATTGCGAAAACTGGAAAACCTACTTTTTAAAACTTCTACTTGGGATTTTTTTCCGATCTGCATGAATCTTGGCATGTACACTCTTCTCATAGACATGATACTAAGTTATCAAAAGGATTTTTTTTCGGTCAAAAAATGTGAAATTTATCAATGAATAATTTTCTGTAGCTAGCTAAAAAAATGTTAATTATTACAAATCTCAGACAAATTAAATTCTTTCAACACCAAATATTAGATCCTTATTTTACATGTCACTGTGAGGGTATCAGCTGAATTTGACGAATGTTAACCTCTATTGGGCGCTGCAAATATGTGAAATTTTTATCTCTGAAACGCCTTTACAGATTTCAACAAAATTTGGTGAGTATGATGTGGGGTCACTCCTGAGACCAGCTGTAAAGTTTAGTAATGATTGGTCAACGTGAGTGTAATCTATTCCAACTAATCCCAGTCCCACACATTCCTCCTTCCACTCTACTGGTGCATTTGTCCCATTCCAGTGAATACAGCGGCTCAGACGGTGGAATACTAACTCCAACTGTAAACCCTTATGAACGGGGCCCAGCCTCCACCAGCTCAGCCCCAGACCCACGTCCTTCGGGGACGACTTCCGTGGGCTCTGTGGGGCCTGGGGTCCGAGTGGGCGGGGAGGCTTGGCCCCCGTTCATAACTGCTCGCAGTTCTAGTTATTATTATTATTAAAAAGAACTATACATGCCAAGACTTTTTGGAACAAAGTGCTTTTCTCTTGAACTACACAATATATGTGTTAAGAGATGTATTAAAACAGTGAAATAACACACACTATCTTTAACAACATGGTACAACAAGGATTGATGTTAAAGAATAACCATCAAAAATTAAGAGTTTTAGAAACATTTGCGGACTTTAGCTCGCACAAAAGCAGTGACTAAATCTTCCATGTTCAACGACTTCCTGATGTTGTGCTCTATTGATATAAGTGCCAGCCATATAGATAATTACAGAGTTTAAAATGTAGGATTGTGATTACATGGTTCACAGACATGGTTCACAGACACCGCCATTCATTTTTTTGATGTTGCATTTGAATATTCTGAATATTTGGCAATTTTGAAAAGTGTTGTAATTTCCTAATTATTCTAATTGTTCCTGAACGCCTCATGTATTGTTTACGTGTGCCTGCCTTGAACATGAGGAGAACTCAGTTACGCAGTGAGGGCACAGAGCTGATGTGAGGGACTCTAACAAATGTTGGCTTGAAAATAAAAACTTTTGCTGCAAGCCTACTCTAGTCCTCTTCTGTGCCTAAACCAGCTGCAACACAAGGAACATACATATTGATGAGATGGACAAACGCAATGGAAAAGGGACATTTTTCTCCTAATGGGATGGAGAGATCACCAACGGAAATTGCTAGCTAACCGAAAATGTACATTGAACTTGATGGATTATTTGGCCAAACTGGATGGGATTCATAGGACCAGACGATTTTGTTTGGAATAAAGTTCTGTCCGTGACCGCAGCAGGGGGCAGACAACCGTCAAGAGTAAGTGAAAACACTTCAGTAGGCTTAGCTTTTGGGTTTTAATGACAAAATACTTTTAATGCTGTTGTACTTCGGTCCTCCACATCAAAATTATTTAGCTCAACAGAAGTTTCGGAACGCTGTACAGCAGTAGAAAAGGGCGATCGAGAAGTTGTGTTTATTCTATACTTAAATTCGTCAAACAGAACAAAGTTGTGTTGTGTGTATATGATTAGTTATTGAACTGAATCCTCACCCTCTCATGCTAAAATCTATCTTTGTGTTTGGTCACTGATGTGAGGGGTTTTGTTCGCAGAGTTTAAAACATATCACACAGTTGTAGCCTATTTAGAGAAAACAATGGTTTACTTAATACTTAACACTGTGTCGTTGGCGTTTTTCCTCTTCTTTCTTTTTTTGCCTGTTTGCAAACCCTGAAGGGCAGGAGCACTTCATCATTGGTGTTATTTTTAAATGCCTGCGCCGCCGTGCTCAGTGTGGACAGACCGTTTCTTCCTCCACTGACAGCAAGTGGGGGATGTGATGGGGGGTGCGTGAGGGCGGATGTCACTTCTACATTACCCTCAAAGCGTTTGTCATTGCATAGGGGGAATCCCTCTAGTTTGGGGGGCCCCAGTCACAAAACAGTACTGGAGAGGGTTAACGCTGCCTCACTGTGGTGGTTTGTTTACAATGGATGGTTTTTCATAAGTTGTACAGATAAATGACCATGAGGCCATTGGGGGCCCTCTTCAGCGAGGGGTCCCTAGGCAGCTGCCTACCTTGCCTATGTCATCCCGGCGCCTCTGCCTCTACCTCCATGGTTCCAAGTGGCATTCTCTGTCTGGGTACGCATCCGCGAGCACCTGGAAAATAGATGGAATGTACGCAGAGGAGGGACAGAACACTCCGTCCGTATCTGTCTGTGTCTTTAACATTACTTGCAGTCAGCATTACTTTTATCACCTTCATTTATTTTGAAAAATCTCCACACTCTTCGCACTCCCCACACATTTTTCCACTGCTGTGAATGCCACACGGCCGTAATTGGTATCGGTGCATTTGTATTGGATATCTTTTATGAGTACGAATACGAGTACACACACTGAGTATAGGAGCCGATGCCCAATACTGGTATCAGATCGATGCATCCCTAGTTATAAGGACTCCCCACTCCTGTTGACTACTGTCATGTCCCATTCCTAGTGAAACTGACCTCCATCTTGTGTGAATTCAAGCTGTTATCATTGATGAAGGCAACCAAAATAGCTGAAACATGAAGTTTGTTAGCGTCAACAAATAACCAGCTCCCATTACAGAACAAATTTATTGTATTCTAGCTTAGTAACTTCATTAAGTTTTTAACCAGGTTGATTTCAAAGATCCAAAGAGAGTTGTGGCATATTGTAATTGCAAAATTAATGCGTTGACATGGATTAATAGTCAGCTGCAAATACGGCTTGACCACAAAAAAAAAATGACAAAAGGTTTCTCAGTGGTTTACAATATTATCAGATTTACTTATAAACATACTAAAAGATTACCAAAGTTTTACTCCAACATAGGCCCCATTTTCAAGATGGCAGCCATTGAGTACCTAAAATGACCATTACTCCTTTGTATTCCTCCTAGACCAGGAATACTGGTGCCTGATACATGTTTTGGCCATGTAATATTCTAATTAGCATATTTGCATGATAGATAAGTGATTACAAGTACAATTACATATTAAAGCAATTGGCTACAAGCATATTTATGTGAAAAACAAGTATAATTTCCCTTAAGTAATTGCATATTTCTTCTTTCTCATATCGTTTTGCCTAGTGTTGGTGGTTTCTTTTGATTCCAATAAAGAATAAATTCATTATAACTGTGTGGTACTGTAAAATTAGTCAAAACAGGGCTGCCATGTGAAGGCTCAATATCATTAACCACTTTTTCTTTATATTTTTTGTAATACTATTTTTTTTGGTCATTTTTTTAATATATATTTTTAAATACTTTTGTTTTTCATATATATCTTTTTCTATTTTGTTCACTTGTTTCCTCGTATTCTGGTTTATTTTTATACTTTTTTGCACTGTGACCTTCAGTAGATTTACCATTAGTCGTCACACTCTTCCTCCCATAGAAGTTGATCATAGTGATTCTCTTAATTCCCAGCTTGACATGGTCCATAAGTAGGCATGCATGGTAGGCCATATGCCCTGCAACTGCACTGTTGATTTCGGCAGGCAACTGTGCAAATACAGTGGATTATCTGAAGCTAATTCAACAATGTCATCCTCTCTTAACACACTCACATTTTTGGCCTTCTTCATGTGTTAGAAATCTAGCAAGGCAGATTTATTTGTATAGCACAATTCATGCAAAGGGCAATCCATGGTGCTTTGCAAAAATGGACAAGTATAAGGGGCCGTATGGGACATAATTCAGAATTAGCATTCACACACACATGTGAAAAGCATTCACACACGTATGTGAAAACGCACACACACACACACACGTGAAATGCATTCACACGTCAAAACGCACACACACGCGTGAAAACGCATACACACACGTGAAATGCATTCACACACACGTGAAAACACACACACGTGAAAATGCACACCCACACATGTGAAAATACATACACACACGTGAAATGCATTCACACACACACACACACGTGAAAATGCACGTACGCACATGAAAACACATACACACACGTGAAATGCATTCACACACACATGTGAAAAGGCACACATGTGTGAAATGCATTCACAAACGCATGTGAAAACGCACACACATGCATCTTTCTCAAACATAATTTTTTTCACCTAAACAGGAAGGAATTTCACTTAAACAGGAAGGCATTTCACCTAAACAGGAAGGTATTTTACCTAGACAGGAAGGCATTTCACCTAAACAGGAAGGCATTTTACTTAAAAAGGAAGTGATTTGTGCTGAACAGCCAATAAAAACAAAAAAGGAAAGTGAACCGGAAGACGCAACTCGGTAAACAGATTTCAACAAAAGGCTTGAGGGAAGTTTCAGTTTTACCTTTTTTCCAGCAATGTATCTTCATCTCATGCTTTTTATATTTCGTTTCCGAATGTTTTTTCTTCAAGCCAAAGGCACGGAAGAAGAGGATATTGCATTTTTTTAAATAGTGCCTTGCAATGCATTGAGTCACTGCAAAGGGAACAGCCTGACAGCTTCACTGAAGAGAGACTGTACAGACAACTGGATGATCATACAAGGACTCTTTGTACATTTATTGCCGCTGTGTCTGGATATGATCACCTTAATTCTGGCATTAGCAGCCAGCTAGTATCTTTGTGTAGATGCTTTTGGCATTTGTTGCAAGATCACCACGCCAGACAGAGCTCTACTAATGGGACACCAAACAACTTGAGACCCCCAACAACCCTGAGTGGCTATCGAGGTCGGCCTCAATACACCATATCTGCTGAACAGATAGAGCACTGCGTGTCAATTGGTATGACATGGCAGCGGATTGCATCATGCTTTGGAATCAGTCGGCGAACCCTGTACAGACACAGGCAAACTCTGGGATGGAGCCATTACAGTTGTCAGTTTTATCAAACCAGGAGCTGGACACAATTGTTAGTGATATATTACACAACACTCCCAATGCAGGTGAAACATATGTAATGGGAAGTCTTAGATCCCGTGGCTTAAGAGTTCAAAGGTGGCATTTAAGACTGAGTCTGCATCATGTTGATCCAATTGGGCGTCATGCCATACATCGAAGGGTGTACAGTGTTCAGGCACCCAACCAGTTATGGTGAGTTTTGTAAGAGAAGCAATGTACTGCCATAATAGCAATTATTGTCTGCATTTTGTCAAGCTTTTTATTATTTATGGTAGCCAAACACATTAAGAAATACTTATTTCTTCAGAATCTTAACAGTCCTCTATACTTTTTGCTTTCATTATAACTGTGATGCAGTATACACATACTCAAAAGTGGATTCTGATCTCCCAACAGGCATTTTGATGGTAACCACAAACTGGTTAGGTGGCGGATGGTCTTTCATGGCTGCATGGACGGCTTCAGTTGGACTATCATATACCTACGATGCTTATCTAACAATAGAGCTTCAAGTGTCTTGTCATTATTCTTAGAAGGAATAGCCAACTTTGGTTTGCCCTTAAGAGTCAGGTGTGATCATGGTATGGAAAATATACATGTTGCTTGTTTCATGTTAGAAAGAAGAGGACTGAACAGTGTTATTACAGGCATCTCAGTACATAACCAAAGGATTGAGAGACTGTGGGCAGAACTCAATAGAGTTGTAACAAGAAATTTTGCAAGTATCTTTAGCTTCATGGAAGAACATGGTTTACTTGATTCATTGAATGAATTACATCTGTTTTGTCTTCATTATATTTACATACCAAAAATTGAACAGGCTGTGACAGAATTTATGAACCAGTGGAACAATCATGGCCTCTCCACACAAGGAGGGCAGATGCCTCTTCAGCTGTGGCATACAGGTGTCATAAACAACACTGGAATCCATCCAGCTGTAAATGGCACTTTTGATGTTGATAACTATTACGGCATTGATGAAGAAGGACCCTTACCTGAACTTCAAACCAATAACAATGTTATAATTCCAGACATTGATGTAGCCATTTGTGAGAGTACCATGAACTCATTAGAAAATTATGGAAACCATGGAATAGATTTATTTTCTTCACTTATAGATTTTCTGCATTGAACAGCATGTGTTAAAACATTTTTTAAATAAATAACATTTGTGCACAAAGTCAATGAGCACTTGGTTCTATTCGGACTAAGAGATGAGAAATGCCAACTGTTTGTATGAAACATGATGAATGTCAATAAAAATAAATGTCAACTTGAGCTGATGTCATATCAATTGCCTCTATATTTATTTTGGCATTGATCCAGCTGATGTCATCATGTCTATGTATGTGCTGATGTCAGCATATCAATTGCTCTATATATGTGCCAAGTTTGAAGTAAATCAAAACAAAATTGATGTTTTTATAGACATTTGAAATTTCACCCATGGTAAGTAAATGAGAGAAGAAAAAATATTTTAAAAATTCACAAAAAATTTGAACTTTAACCTACTTTTCCCAAAATGTAATCAGATCTATTCTGGGTCACTGGCAATCAATAAATCCAATTTGGTATGAATTCAACCAATAGTTTTGCCACTAAAGTGTTAACAAACTGAACCAAAAACAATAACCTACCCCTTGCCTTCCCTTTGGGGGGTGGGAAAATAAGTCTGTACCCTCTGACTGGAACCAGCAAGGTGGGCATTCAAATGCAACTAACAGTGGCCCTTTAGTTTTTTAAGACAGACCTGGACAAGCAGAGAAAGAAAGGTAAAATAGAGCACAATGTGTTCATGCCCTGCCAAACCTATATGTGATGCTGGTTGCGAAGTCAAACTTCTCCTTGAACAGCAGGTATGACACATGTAGTGGTAACTTGATACAGTTAACACACGTGTTGGCCACGGGGAACATTGGTGTACAGGAGAAGTTGTCATCTCCTTTGTGAATGAACTGGATGGAAGGGCTTGGTGAAAAGCCAATGGGTGGTACAACAGATGCAGGTACGGCTCAGGTGGTAGAGCGGGTCGTCCAATAACCGAAGGGTTGGCGGTTTGAATCCCACTCTGTCCTAATCAGTCCGTTGTGCCCTGTTGCAAGACACTTCACCCCCCTGCCTCCAGTGCCACCCACACTGGTGTATGAATGTTTGGTGGTGGTAGGCGCAAATTGGCAACAAGGTTATAATAGTTTTGGATTTTTAATTATAGTTTAGTTTTAATTAGTTTTGACTTTTTTTTTCTCTTATTCAGTTAGTTTTAATTAGTTTTTAGAGCAGGTTTGTACGTTTTTATTAGTTATTTTTTTCTGAATGCTTAGTTTTAGTTTAGTTTTAGTATTAGTTTTAGTTATTTCATATATTTTATCTTCCTCATCATCCTGTTCAAAGAAATTAGTGAGGCGCGGATATGGGTTACCCTGGACACTTTATTTGGGGGTCGGGTTAGGACGGCTCATGGACTGAGCAGAGACACAATGTACAGGAGCTTGCCGTAATGACCCAGAGCCAAGGAGAAACTCACTAGCCTTCCCCTCTCTTACCAATTCCAGCTTTAACTGTTCGAGTTTTAACCTTTCCCTTTCCAAAGCTACTTTTACCTCTGCCTCCCTGGTTTTCTGTGCCTGCTCTGCTTTTATCCTTTCCTGCTCAAGCTGAAATCTCTCGCTTTCCATATTTGCCTTTTCTCTTTCTAGCTGCATATACTGATCAAATGACAGATTTTCCATAACCCCTGGAACCTTTACATCAGGAACTTTACTCTGTTGAAGCTCCAAAATACCAACTGACACTGCCAGACCCTCTACAATGACCCTCAGCTCAGCCTTTTTAGGAACCTGCGCGGGCTTCTTCCACCCCAAATGCACAGCTAAATCTACCAAATCTGCCTTTGTAAACTGAGATAATGTGCTATGAGAAGCTCGTTGCAAAAACTCTGCAACCAAAAGATTACTGTGTTCAGTCGACATATTGTGCACCAAAAACACACAATAACACAGAAAACTAACTTTATTTGCACTTGGGCCCACGTTGCCCTTGACAGAAGACTTCCCCCTAACTGCCTAGCCAAAACACTTACCTAAAACTCAACCTTAGTCTTCAGGTGGTACTTGTGATGGGTAATTACGCACTACATTGACTGTAATAATCAAAATTATTCACAATCAATGATTTAGCCCGTCAGCCCGGAAAGCAACCATTAAATGGCGACCCCCCTGCAGCAGCGGATGTGCCCCCGAGACAACTGCTCTGCCCACTTTCCCACCACCTAAGGTGAAACCAATGGACACAATCCCTAATGGACAGTGCCCTGTAGCCTAACGGGGAGTTGTGTCCATAGTGCAAATAAACCAAAACCATTTACCATTATCTCATTTCCAACAGACTTGCAAAAAAACCCACAGAATTGATCTCCAAAACAAGCAACAAACATGCATTTCACAATTACCAGAGACCAACACAGCTCCAACAATGAACCACAGCAACCAGTGTGCCGGCAATCAAGTAAACGAGACACTCAAACCACCTACCCAAACAATAACCAGCCACTTTTAGTTTGGACGAGCCCCCATTTGTTATGCCCAACTCCTCTAGGCCACAACAGCACATAGGTGAGACCACACGGTTGTCTTGCCATCAAAGAATGAACATTCTTTATTTTACAAGTACAAGGGGTCCAGCCATGGCTGACGAGATGTGAAGAGTAGCAGCCCAGGGAGAGAGAGAGAGTATCCAGCAGAAGCCTGGCCTATATGACCTCCCAACCAGGTGTGGCTCGTTTGCAATCCCCAGTCAGCCACACCTCCAAGGCACCAAACCATGTCCTCCTGGCAGCACCAGATGTATCCAATCCTCTGCAACAGAAACACACCAACAATACCCAGCAAACCAACTGGTCAGGGCCATCACAACCATAATAATATTGTGGCCATTTTTCTTTAACATCAAGCTCTGGGAAGGAAACACAAATTATGATATGGAAGGAATAATGTAAAGAATCGGTCACATCACTATAATTTTCTGCTTCCCAAATGATGAGTGACTGAAAAAGTAATAGATGTTATAAATCTGGAGGTGTATCGGCCAAATTTTGAGGATAAAACAAAAATATTTAGCCATGTGTTAGCTACAGGTAATATTTGCATTCAGCCTCTTCCTACCATTATATAGTGGCATTTTATTTAATTCTGAAATATTTGGGCACATTGGGAATACATCTCTTAAAGCCTTTAGATAAAAAGCACTTCATTTATTCAAGCTCACATCATAATATAAATTCTCTGGCTGTCTCTTTAAACTACCTCAAACATATTCTGGTTATATTATTACACAATATGTATGACATGTACAGGGTGGGGAAGCAAAATTTACAATGAACATTTAGTTGTTTTTTCTCAGCAGGCACTATGTCAATTGTTTTGAAACCAAACATATATTGATGTCATAATCATACCTAACACTATTATCCATACCTTTTCAGAAACGTTTGCCCATATGAGTAATCAGGAAAGCAAACGTCAAAGAGTGTGTGATTTGCTGAATGCACTCGTCACACCAAAGGAGATTTCAAAAATAGTTGGAGTGTCCATAAAGACTTTTTATAATGTAAAGAAGAGAATGACTATGAGCAAAACTATTACGAGAAAGTCTGGAAGATACTATTAAAGAAGAATGGGAGAAGTTGTCACCCGAATATTTGAGGAACACTTGCGCAAGTTTCAGGAAGTGTGTGAAGGCAGTTATTGAGAAAGAAGGAGGACACATAGAATAAAAACATTTTCTATTATGTAAACTTTCTTGTAGCAAATAAATTCTCATGACTTTCAATAAACTAATTGGTCATACACTGTCTTTCAATCCCTGCCTCAAAATATTGTAAATTTTGCTTCCCCACCCTGTATTTGTCTCACTGCAACACATTTCTGTGTGTAGTTCTAACAGATTGCATCCACAAGTGTATTCTGTTTTATAAAATGACAGCAGGATATACCTGCTTCCTGAAACTGTGCAAGCCTAAACACAACCAGTGCATTTTACTTCCAGGGTGTAATACAGTTTTTACTATGTGTATTTATATTTTTGAATGAAACAAATGCCCCTCAAATTATTTTATATCACACTACAAAATGACAAAATGTGTCTGTGTGAGTACTTGAAAGCTAAAAATGTAATTCAAATGTTTTGCCTTTTGAGTCGTTTTTCAAATTGTCACCATTCACTGCTTTTTCAGTTGTGTATCTTTCAGCAAGTGATTAAATGGTACTGTCACATTCTCCAAATTTATAATGTTAGCAACTGGAAACATGGCAATATGACTTCATTCCTTCCGCAATAGAACTTTGCATTCTGAGAGTGATGTCAGAGGAAAATGGCAGCCATGCAAATATGGTGAAGCTTTTAATAGAAATCATTTAGTTATGTTTGTCTGAAGTCATACTGGTCAATTAAACTCAGATTCCTATTCTTAATAACCTGACAGGAAACATCCAACTGAATACCTTTGAAAAGGACACTGAACCCTGTAGATGATCTGAAACATGACAGTGTCATGCACCAGTAGATCCCTGTCTCCTACTGACCACATAGGCCTCAGGCATCCTGCATTGGCCAAATAGTCAAGCAGAGGAGCCTTTGACTTCTCAAGGTCTTCAAGAGTTGTACTTTCAGATACCTAACAGGAACAGTAGAATGTTGGTTAAGGAGGTCTCTTAGTTTTACCCGTTTAATTGAACACAATTATTAGAGGTATGTATAATTACATGACATCCAAAGGCACCCTTATACTTTGGATTTGTGCACATTTTTCAGTCACATGGCTAATCATGTCACAAAATACAAGGACAATGTAATTTTCTTATAACACTGGTCCACTGAGTAGTTGTGCACATCTTTCTAAGAGGCCAGTTGGGAACATAGCAATGGGCAGACTGGCCTGGTGTGAAATGTCCTATGCTTTCTCCAAGTGGTAACTAGTGAACAAACATATTATTGTAGCCTAAATATTATGTTGTGTCATATTTACTTCAACTTAATATCAACTTCCATTTACTTCACTGTACAAACGGACCTTTTAAACTTTTTCCAAAAGTTCTGCGTCAGTAATATCTTCTAGGACAGGATTGGCTGAACAATCAACCAAAAGAGAAAATACTGTTGGGGAGAGGAAATTTGGAGGTGGACCGCCATGTACTAAGCTAACCGCAATGGCTCTGCCAGCTATGTAGTACCAGTCCTCCCTTAGAGCTGCAATACAATGGAAGACAGAGAAATGTAATATTGATAAATACCTAAATACTTCATAAAAACATAGATATCATTGTATTTTTGTATTATTTGCAGATCAGATAAAAAGTTAAAAAGTGAATTTTAAATATAAAATGGATCCCAGTATCCATTTTTTTAAAAGCAAGTTATTACCAGTACTGTCCAGAGCCAGGTTCTTCCTGTTCTTTTTTCCCTCAAACATGGAGGACATGGCAATAGTCTCCATCAGCAGCCTCAAAAACTCTCTCCTTGGGCCCCCCAAATCCACCCCTTCCTCAATTCTCCCCATGTCATCTGAAAATTTTACACACATTCTGTACGTGGGGTCATAGGATACCCTTTGGAATCCTTGCTTTGCCCCATCCCAGATAGCAACACGGTTTAGATTGGATTTGCACTACCGTTGTGTGCAAATTTTCCTTGACAGCTCCTGCAGTATCACATCAACTGGCGACTTTTCTGTACTGTAAGAGAACATAGGAAAAGAACAGAAATGCAACAGTACCATATGTTTTGTAACATGATGCATTCTTTGAAATCACGAGAATAAAAAAAAAATGCATATAGCTTTTGGGTCTGAAAAAGTTTAGGCAACATAAATCTGCATTCTTTGTAATTACCAGCAGAGGGCAGCTACTCTAGTGTCACAAAGAGCTAACAGTGTAGTCTCAATTATTCAGTTATTACCTCCGCCAAGGAGGTTATGTTTTTGCCGGCGTTGGTTTGTTTGTCTGTCTGTGTGCAAGATAACTCAAAAAGTTATGGACGGATTTTGATGGAAATTTCAGGAAATGGCACAAGGAACAAATGATTACATTTTGGTGGTGATCGGGGGGGGGGGGCACTGATCAGCCTTGGTGGAGGTCTGCGAGAGTGCTTTTCTAGTTAATTATTGGATCTGCCCACCTGCCCACTTTTGCCCATGGGGACTTGTGGACCAACTAATTCAACACAGTCTTCATCGCTGTCAGCTGACATTGCTCTGGTAGTGACATGGGAAGGTTATTTTTCATCATCCATGTCAGTCTTAAACAGATGAAGATAGTTGACCATTAAAATACAGAAAAAGCAAAAAATTTAATTTTGAAATGAAAATCTTAAAAATAAGTTACTATTTTTGTTCACTCAATAATACCACTAGCAATTTGATTTATGAATGCCAATTATCTTTAAAAAAAAAAAGTCTATTATGTGATTTTGTTTTTTGTTTTTTTTTAAATAATAAAACGTATTGATTGATTGATTTTAAAATGGGACAGTTCATATTAATGACCATTTGCATGTAAATGCAAGAGATCATAGCCATATGACTAATTTCCATCCCGAGTCCCATTGGCACTTAAAAAAAAATTACAGATAACAAGATACCATAACTGAACAAAGACATGCAAAAAGAAAAACAAGCAACAACACATAGTGTGCTCAAACAAAGAAAAACAGGGGGACCAAGGCAGCCACCTAGCAAAACGTTATTAAGGTTTTCACATGATTATATTGCAGATATCCCATTGTTGCTGCTACACATTGTGTAAGACAACTTACTAAAAGGGTCATTGATGGTCTCACATACAGGGCTTTGGATTTATAAACTTTATGGAACATTATCCCATTCAGCCCTTGTCCCTCCTGGAGTTTTGGGGTCACCAGCTTATTGCCATAAGACATTAAAAACTGGATGCTAAAAAGGAAGATGAGGGTATTGTAAAGACAAAAAAAAAAAAAAAACTTTAAAATTATGTAGCTTAACCAGCTATTGTAGCCTATGTGTACATATGTGTATGTCCCTAGTTCCTTGGTCCTATGCTCAGTGGGGGCTGGTCCATTCTTGTTGGTTTGCTAGGTCAACATTGACGTTAACAGCATTAATCTTAATTTATGTTGTGAATCGAGAATTAATGTATATACTCCACTGGATGGCACACTAAGACGCAAAACTACTACTACTTATTTACCCAATTACTGAATCTGCTGCAACAACAATACAACATACCACTATTAATCCAAATTGATTTTATTTTACTTATTATCAAATTAGTAATTTGGAAACACAAATACAGATTGGTTCCATAAACTCATTACTGTTAAATTACATCATTTTGAAAAAGTTGAAAATTCTGATAACTGGCCACGGCTCATCTGATGAGTATATTATGCACTGATTGTGTATTTACATATCAACAGTGCCCATATGAAAGTCTTTTATTTGTACAGAGTATGTAATGCAGAAATAAAGCTTATTAGTTATTCCTAATATCACCCTTCTCATGGGTCAAGGGCATAATAACAGCAATATTAGAGATGCTTATGTTATTGTTATACACAGTCTAGAGAAAAAAATAACCATTACCTGACATCTTCTGGAATGCGCCCACCAAAGCCATCTCTGATGTGTTGTACAATTGTCTGATAATCCCAGGCCTTCTGGAATTCAAAGGCACTGAGGATGTGCCCATGTTTGTGTAAACGTAATTTCGGACCTTGCTTGCACACAATTCCCCATGATGGATTGGGGAGTAGTATCACGTCATTGTGGAAATTGCCATGTTGCTGTGTCTTCATTCTGAAATGCATATGTAACTATCAGACATATGTGGTAACAGCAAATGCAAGTCATATTAATTTTAGAAACACATACAAACTTCTGCAAACCAATATGTTACAGAAATAGCATTGTCCTATAGCTATTTAAAATCTGTTGGCTGATTAACAACCTAAATTACTGTACTGTTGGAGAGTAATTCTAGCTCTTTAAGCACAGCGACAAACATTGAGCTAACTTTGTTAAGTGACTGGCTTCCCTGTAGGTTCAAATTAAGATATACAATAGCATATTGTTAAATAAAAATACATATGTGATTCTGAAAGCATGCATTTCACCATTCAGATCAGCATGTATCAGTATTTAACTGCTATGCATTATTATTACCTACTGGAATATCATGACAAATGTAAGAATGCCAATACGCTAATCTGACAAAGTATGCCGAACTGACAGAACACCCGGCGGTGATGCGTCAAGAAATGTATTTGTTTTTGCAGTCCTAATTGGTTTATAATAACTGTTATTATCTTTATTTCTTGAGCAGGTCGTCCACAAACTAAAGTGCTTCTGTGCTTGATTTGCGTGGTGCACATCTAGGCATATTAGCACCTAAAGGTAGAGGTGGAGATCCCCGGGGAGCTCCGGAGCTGTTGGCAGCCTGATGTGATGGGAAAAGCATTGCTAAACGGTTGTCAATGGATCTGACCGAAGTAGTTGGCTGCTGGCCGTCTGTAGACGCATTTGCCAGAGTCTGCGTGGATGCTAACAAACTCTGAAGTAATGTCGCTGCTTTTAAATTGTTCTAAATTGTTTGCTGACATTACGAGTTGGTCAGTGCCTTCACCACTCTAGTTTCCGCTTCTCCGCCTCCGCCAATAAAAAAGGAAGGGGAAAAAAGGTTTCTCCACCTTCCGATTTCAGTGAAATGCCTTCCTGTTTAGGTGAAATGCCTTCCTGTTTAGGTAAAATAAATTAGGGTTGACAAAGTATTTGACATGCATGTGTGTGCATTTTCACATACGTTTCTGAATGCATTTCACGTGTGTGTGTGCATTTTCTCGTGTATGTCTGTGTTTTCACATGTGTGTTTTCACGTGTGTGTGAATGCATTTCACATGTGTATGTGTTTTCACATGTGTGTGAATGCATTTCACATGTGTGTATGCGTTTTCACGTGTGTGAATGCATTTTCACACGTGTGTGTGCGTTTTCACGTGTGTGTGTGAATGCATTTCACATGTGTGTGTATGTGTTTTCACATGTGTGTGAATGCTAATTCTGAATTATGTCTCATACGGCCCCTCATAGAAAAGAGACAAGATAAAAACACACAATTACAATTCAAACATAATCAATAAAACATAAATAATAATCAATCTGTGTGTTACACCAGTAAGCTTAGTCAAGTCATCAAATTATGTGCATGTGATGACATCATACAGTAATGATGTAAAGCCCTTTCAAAGACATATATAACTATGAATGCATTCTTTTGTTACTTTTGATTTCAATACAAAACAAAATGAGGGCCATTATATTTTTTTTCGAATGTGTGTGTTACATCAGTAAGCTTAACTCAGCTAAGCAACGCGAAGCATGCGTTAGATGTATTTTTTTTTATTTTATTTAACCTTTATTTAACCAGGAAATGTCCCATTGAGATTAAGAACCTCTTTTACAAGGGTGTCCTGGCCAAGATAGGCAGCAGCAATGCAACACATAGTTACAAAAATACATTCAACATACACACACACTCGACAAAAACAGATGATAAAAATTGCATGTACAGGCAGATTAAGAAAAGCAGGTGCAAGATATGGAATTGGCCTCAAGAACTCTCAATTTGGACTTAAAAGTGCTCAAGGAAATCAACTCAGTTAGTTTCCAGTCTTTCTGTAACTGATTCCATACATGAGGTGCAGAACAACTAAAAGCCTTTTTACCCATTTCTGTACAGGCAAATGGAACAGACAGCAGAATGCACTCATTTGTTCGAAGAGAATAATTTTCAGAATTTCTCTTGTCAATTAAGGAACAGATGTAGCCAGGCAAGAGGCCAAGTATGGCCTTGTATATAAACAAGTACCAGTGGTTGGTCCTTCTGGTGTTCAGAGCAGGCCATCCTACCCGCGAATACAGCTCACAGTGGTGAGTTGATGCTTTACAGTTGGTGATAAACCTCAAGGAAGCATGGTAGACACTGTCAACCTTCAGGAGGCACTGAGCAGAGGCATTCATGTATAAAAGATCTCCATAGTCCAATACTGATAAAAAAGTCGCAGCAACAAGACGCTTTTTTACTTTAAAAGAAAAACACAATTTGTTACAAAAATAAAATCCCAACTTTAGCCTCAATTTCGCCACAAGGTTTTCCACATGTGGCTTGAAAGTGAGGGAGTTGTCAATTAAAACCCCCAGGTATTTATATGTGTGGACCACCTCAATTACATTTCCTTCCAGAGTGGTCACTGAGGGTAATGTTTGCGGAGGTGTCCTTGAATTGGAAAACAACATAAGTTTAGTCTTGTCTGCATTGAGGACCAGTTTCAGTTGAATTAATGAATACTGGACAGCAACAAAAGCTTTCTGCAGGGATTCAATCGCCTGGACAAGAGTTGATCCAAAGCAGTATATAATTGTATCATCTGCATAAAAATGCAAATTAGCACCAGGCGTATGCATGCCCAGGTCATTAATATAAATAATAAATAAGAGGGGACCTAATACAGAGCCCTGTGGCACCCCCTTGTGGACAGCAACAAAGTCAGAACACTGGCCAGTAAATTTGATGCACTGAGTCCGGTCACTCAGGTAGTTTGAAAACCAACCAACTGCATCCTGTGAGAGTCCTGATTGACAGAGTTTAAGTTTTAAAATATTGTGGTCAACTGTGTCAAATGCTTTGGCCAAATCAATAAAAAGTGACGCACAGTGCTGTTTCTTATCAAGCGCAACTCTGATGTCATTTGTCACTTTCACTGCGGCAGTGACAGTACTGTGTTTTTTTTCGGAAACCTGACTGATATTCTGATAAGATATCATTAGAATATAAAAACTCCTTTAACTGCTCATTCACAAGAGCTTCAAGAATTTTGGCTAGTACCGACAAATTCGA
The DNA here is from genome assembly GCF_902148855.1 of Sphaeramia orbicularis. Lineage (NCBI taxonomy): Eukaryota > Metazoa > Chordata > Actinopteri > Kurtiformes > Apogonidae > Sphaeramia > Sphaeramia orbicularis. Next base: position 50,088,607 of record NC_043963.1, read on the forward strand.
TATCGGTCTGTAATTAGTTAAAACCGCCGGGTCACCCCCTTTCAGTAAGGGAAGAACAAATGCAGATTTCCACACAGAGGGAATTTCATTTTTTACCACTGTAAGGTTAAAAAGAATTGTCAGAGGCTCCGCTATAAAGTCTGCTGCCAACTTTAAAAAATAAGGATCCATTAGGTCAGGTCCAGAAGGTTTTCTGGGGTCCAATGCTTTAAGAGCTTTAAGAACTTCCTGAGTAGAAAAGGGTAAGAAATTAAAAGGCTCACCAGTATATACTGGGAAGTGGGTGTAAGGTTCCACAGGAGCAGCTCCCACCGAGTCAAACAAAGAGCCAGATGATATAAAATGCTTATTAAAACAATTTAAAATCTCCTGTCCGTCATAAACTGGAACAGAGTCCTTTAAAACATAGGTTGGGAGAGTCTGGGCACTTTTACTTACAGAAAGTGATTTAATAACTTTCCAAAATTTCTGAGGGTTATTTAGATTGTCAGTAGTGAGTGACAGATAATATTCCGATTTGGCATTTTTTATCAAAGTGGAGCATTTGTTTCTAAGGTGACGGAAGACAGTCCAGTCAGCCATAGAGCCAGTTCTCCTAGCCTTGGCCCAGGCCAGGTTGTGTTCATGAATCTTATCAGCCAGGTCAGGAGAAAACCAAGGGTTTTCACGGCCCTTTACTCTGTACTTCTTAAAGGGGGCGTGTCTATTCACAATCTGCATGAAAGTGTCCCTGAAGAATGCCCACGTTATCTCTACATCAGGGATTAATCTAATCTTCATCCAATCAGCATTACTCAAATCATGGAAGTAAGCTTGCTCATTGAAGTGTTTAAGGTTCCTCTTAAAAATTATACGGGGTTTGGATTTTTGCACCTTGGCGCTTCTAATCGCAGCGACAACACAGTGGTCACTTAAGTCATTGCAGAGGACACCCAGAGAAGAGAATTTATGTGGGACATTTGTCAAAATTAAATCAATCAGCGTGGACCTCTCAGGATCCTTAGGGTTCAACCGGGTGGGTGAGTGAACCAGCTGGGTCAGATTAATGGAATCACAAAAGGACTTAAATTCAGCAGAGGCTTTTTTAAGCCAGTCCCAATTTAAATCGCCAGCTATAACAACTTCACTATAATTCAATTTTGACAAAAGATGCTTTAAGGAGTCTAATGTCTCCTTGGAGGCAGATGGAGGTCTGTAACACCCAACCACAGTTAAACAAAGACCCTTATAAATTTCCACGTTCAGTGCCAAGAATTCCAGCTGTTTACAGATGGACTCGGACAGAATTACAGAGGCATCGAATTTGGTTTTAACATAAATAGCAACACCACCTCCTTTCTTAGGCCTGTCAGCGCGATAAACATTGTAACCTTTTATGTTAATATCCTCATCAGTTGTGGATTGTGTCAACCAGGTTTCAGAAATAACCATGATATCTGGATCTGTTGATTTAGTCCAAATCCTGACCATGTCCATCTTGGACAATAAACTGCGCACATTAAGATGAATAAATTTCAGACCAGACCATGTAACAGAATTTACAAACATCATTTTATTGTTTTGTCACCACCTGTTCTCAAACTGACATTCGTTCTGGTCCAGACACTGCTGACAACGTGAAGCAATGGAGTCGCACGCATCACGAAACAATTCACTTGGTATTTGCATGCATTCACATTCAATGGCTGCTCTCAATTTCAGCGACTATTGCAGGTCTCATAGTGTAAACGTCAGTTTGAGAACAGGCGGTGACAAAACAATAACATGGTGTTTGTAAATTCTATTACATTTAGAAAATGAAATGAATTTTAACAAACACCTACTTCACAATTATTTAAAGTGTGTATACATTTTTTGGGACATGTTTGTGTGTGTGTATATACATATATATATATCTATATATCTATATATATATCTCTATATCTATATCTATATATCTATATCTATATATATATATATCTATATCTATATATATATATATATATATATATATATATATATATATATATATATATATATTTATTTATTTTTTCATATTTTGCAGTATATATGACATATAAGTGATGAGGTGGAGTAAGACTAGTCTGATAACATTATACTGTATAGTGACAAGTGATGCGTGAATTGTAGTTATAATCACAGATCAGGTGGACGGAGTCATAAAAATGTACGTTCTGATTGATAGTTGATGCAGAAAATTGGAAGCATTGATATTAATATTGATAATAGTATCAATTACATGCTCTATAAAATAAGTATACATACTTACACTACATTACTGTAATTACTATTTTTACATAAGTCCGAGCAGTGTGAGAATCACTAGAATATTAAAATACAGTAAACAGAAAAACTGTGTAAAATATTATATAAACATGAGGGCGTTAGAGCCAAACGTAAGCACTGATTTCACTGCTAAGCTCCATTATGAAGGTTTGAAAGGCCTAGATTAGGACATTAGCAGGATGTAGAGAGTAACAAGCAAAAACAAGCTGTGATGTAGACCAAGTAACATTCTCATCCGACATGAACTCTGGTGTGCTCCCCCACTTACTTGGCTCACTCTGCCCCTCTCACTCTTTTCACAGCTACCTGGTGATGCCTTACATGTATACCGACCTGTCCAAGGTGCGAGGCCATCTCTCAGAGGACAAGGTCCAGTTTCTGGTCTACCAGATGCTCTGCGGACTCAGGGTGAGCTGAGGGGGAATTGGCCTTTTAAAACATTCTCTCAGTACCAGAAGGACATTCGTCATTTATTGATTAAATAATTGCAGTAGAACCTTGCAGTATGAATTTAATTTGTTATATGACTGAGCTCATCTTGCCAATCACTTACAAATCAATTTTCCCTACTGAAAATAATGAAAATATAATTTATCCATTCCAGCTCCCAAAAACCACCCTAAAATCCTTTTTTAAGGGGTTATAAGACAGAAAAAGTGGATTTAAAGAGAAAATAAGAATTACAAAACCAGTGTAAAGGAGAATGCAAAAGAAATAATCTGGTTTTATTAACTTTTTTACCTTAAAGATGAGACGATCTACCCATGAGGAAGATGGTGGAGGAGGAGGAGGATTATTGTTTGGAAGGAAAATTGCGATTGTGTTTTCTCTCACATGAGATTGCGATCACGTTTTCTCTGGCCATCATGTCATTTCTCAAGTGAAGGCTGCTCCTGTTGGGGGAAGCGTGTGTGAGCACAGAGGCAGCTATTATGAAACAAATTTTACTCTGTTTACTTGGTAGCACTTTACAATAAGGGTCTCTTAATTAACATTAGTTAGTGCATTATTAAGCATTGATTAACTGTTTTAATAATATATTATCAATTATCATTATGTATTACTAAGCCTCGGGTAACATATTAGTTATTGTATTAATAAGCCATTAATTAATGTTTACTACTCAAAATTAGTTACTAAATTATTAAGCATTAATAAAAGTTGAATAGTGTAATCAGTTATTATGTATACATTACTCAGCATTAATTAACACAGTGTTTATATATTAGCAAGCCATTAATAATGTCTCTAGTTATCATTTACTAATGGGGTTGAGAAGGACAACTGTTTGCTACTTCATTCCCAGTGCCATTGCCGGTACCAGTTACCGTCATTGGTGCCATCGCCGTTGTCATTGTACTGGTGCTGGGCTGGTCGATCGTGTGGCCCAGCACAGGGAGCTCGTGTGTGGGTGAGAGGAACAGGGAGATTGGGCTTGAGCTGGGGCTCCTAAACTCAGTGGAGCTTAACATTAGTAACCTGACCTAACCCTTAATAAATGCATGCCTCATAAACATTACTTAACCATAGGTAACCGTTCGTGAATGTTTTTTGTACCCTTATTGTAAAGTGTAAACATGTATCCCTGAGGAAATGCATAACCGTGGTAAATAAGCGTTGCTTAACTATTATTAGTGGCAATGTAGTTGAAACAATCACATATAAAGCATTTAACACATTTTATTTAAAACACATTAAAACAGATATTTACAGAACATCTCAACTTGCACAAATGAAACTTCTGAGCAAACACAAACATCTGATCTCTTATTTTGTAAAGAGCATGGAACAAAAATAACAATATGGTGACGGAGCATGAAAATAGCAGCCTCTGTTTTCAGTCTACCCATCTGTCCAGATGAACTTCCTTGTTCTCTTTTTTTTCTTTTGTCAACATTACAACTTGGAACTTTGAAATTCCCCGTTGAAAACTCCAATTTATGTCCTCGAAGTGTTCCAGACATTGACATTACACATTGTTGTGTGATGGCAGGGAACTAATGCCACGTTTCCACTACGTGGTACCGGCTCGACTCGACTTGACTCTGCTCGGCCTTTTTGCGTTTCCATTATGAAAAAGGACCTGGAATCTGGTACCTGGTACTAGTTTTTTGGTATCACCTCCGCCGAGGTTCCAAGCGATATGGACCACTGATTGGTCAGACAGTTTTCTCTGTGACCCGCCGTTTTACAAAAAACACACGCAGAAGTGGACATTAAATACAGCGGTATTTTAATCCACATAATAACAGCCCAAAACTACACCATGGTCAGTTGAGGAGATTCAGTCTTTGGTGGCCAACGTAAGAATTCAGACGAGATAACATGCAAGGAGCGAGTTTTCAGCAACTCTCTGAGCAGACGACACGGAAATAACGCACCACGTCGCTATGACGTTCAGGTACTGTAAAGTCATAGCCATAGATGGTAGAGGTTTCTATTATTTGTACTAACTGTTATAATAGTATACCCACTGTTAGTACTTGTATTTGTAGTAGTAGTATGAACAGTCGCGGACCTTTGTTGTGGTTTCTAGTAATTATACTAACACCAACTGATCTACTTTTGGCAGTTGTAGTTCAGTTATCTGTGCATCAACTGCATCCATGTGTCTCCCCCTACTCCCCCAGTCTCTCTATCTCTATCACTCTCTCTTTTTCTCCTCCTTTACCCTCTATCTCTAACTCCCAACTGGTCAAGGCAGACGGCCATCCTCCAGGAGTCAGGGTCTGCTCGAGGTTTCAGCCTGTTAAAAGGAAGTTTTTCCTCGCCACTCTCACCAGTCACATGTTTGCCCCTGGAGGATTCTGTTGGGTTTCTGTAAATTGGCTTAGTCTGGTTTTGACCAATTTGATATGTACAGGGTGGAGAAGCAAAATTTACAATATTTTGAGGCAGGGATTGAAAGACAGTGTATGACCAATTAGTTTATTGAAAGTCATGAGAATTTATTTGCCACAAGAAAATTTACATAATAGAAAATGTTTTTTATTCTATGTGTCCTCCTTCTTTCTCAATAACTGCCTTCACACGCTTCCTGAAACTTGCGCAAGTGTTCCTCAAATATTTGGGTGACAACTTCTCCCATTCTTCTTTAATAGTATCTTCCAGACTTTCTCGTAATAGTTTTGCTCATAGTCATTCTCTTCTTTACATTATAAACAGTCTTTATGGACACTCCAACTATTTTTGAAATCTCCTTTGGTGTGACGAGTGCATTCAGCAAATCACACACTCTTTGACGTTTGCTTTCCTGATTACTCATATGGGCAAAAGTTTCTGAAAAGGTATGGATAATAGTGTTAGGTATGATTATGACATCAATATATGTTTGGTTTCAAAACAATTGACGTAAGTGCCTGCTGAGAAAAAACAACTAAATGTTCATTGTAAATTTTGCTTCCCCACCCTGTAAAGTGTCATGAGATAACTTTTGCTATGATTTGGTGCTATATAAATAAAATTTGATTTGATTTAGGGCAGACTTATGTCACTATAACAACACCACATCAATCAGCAGAGTTTAGCAGTGAGCTTAACGAGTGAAAAGTAAGATCTGTCCTTTTTCCTAAAGAAAGGGATTTACTGGATTTACTTTGTTGTAATGGTGGACTCTGGAACTGGAGCTGGACTGGTAGAAAGAAAAAGAAAGCTAAACGGGAGAGTGATAGAGCACGGGCTAAACACCGGTAAACCTCTGCATTGCTTTGAACCAATGGAGAGAACTAAGGGAGTTAAAAGGAATGAAAACAGATCCAGAGTTGGCCCTCTTCCTTCTAGACAGGTATAGCGTGCTTCTTTTCTTTATACATATGGACTGGGACATTGTATTTTACTATAGTGGCTGTTGCTAGCTCAGTCAAACACTTAGTAAACATTTCTGCGTTAGCCGCAGGACTAGCTCTTTGGTGTCGGTAATATGTTTTATTTGGAGCATTGTTTCAGTCACAAACTAAGGGCTTTGTAAGATGAGACGGAAATGGTTCTGTATGGAGTTTAATGTTTATGCCGGGGCCTGGATACTAAACTGCCCTTCGGGAAGACAGTTGTAAAAGTAGAATACTGTGAATGCAGAAGGCTGAAACAGCTAGGGCTGAACTGCTAATGCAGACTACTGAAGATGTTGAATGACTGAAGTAATTTATAAAAATGCTTGAATACTAGTGCAAATTCATATTACTGGGACACATCACACTGGTCTGTGAGTAACAGTCTGGAGCTCTGGCGTAAAAGAGGCATAGAAGCAGGAGTTGGACGTCCAAAGTTAGGTTTCACTTTTGTTTTCATGCCAGTTACTAAACTACACTGCAAACAGGCTTTAATGAATTTTGCTTGTTGTCTCGTTTCAAAAGTCACTTTGCACCCTCCAAGTTGCTGTCTTGAAAAATGAAATGCAGAGTTTTAAAGAAGATCCGCTCTTTATTCATTAGCTTCAAAACAAACGCACACCTTCGCCAGAGTCATGCCCTTAAGACAGCAGTTGCTAGTGCTCATGGGAAGCGGAGTCTTTATTCCGTAAAAACACCACCGATTCCAGCCAAAGGTGTCGCTGCAATCCACTTTACACAAATTCTCTGTGCAGGACCTTTCATTTATTAACTAACTTTGAGTAGTAAACATAACAGCTTATTAATACATTAACTAATGTGTTTCCTAAGGCCAAGTAATGCATAATCATGACTGATAATATATTATTAAATGTTTAATTAATGCTTCATGATGCACTAACTAACGTTAATTAAGGAACCCTTATTGTAAAGTGTCACCAGTTACTCATACAATGGTGCACTCTATAAGGTTCTACTGTATAGTATAAATTAAAACCTTACTTTGCGTAATGCAGACCTGTTTCCTTGTATTTTTATGTGTACTTCAAAAGACTGTGTTGCTGTAAGAGGACTCGCATCATTTAATAAAATGTTAAAAATACCCCACTTAGATGCCATGTGTCATAGAGCTGCAGCATGAATGTTTGCTCACTGCTTTGTTTCTGTCTTTCTGCAGTACATTCACAAGGCTGGAATTATCCACAGGGTAAGTACAACGACACAGAGCTCACACATTAGAGATTAGGTTAATAAAAACAGGCTTATATGTGTGCAGAGTTTGTTATCTTGGCACAACTGGTATATATGCCGGTCTTCAGTAGTGTACATGACTCTGGCTTTGACTGCAGATATGCACTTCTCTCTGTACTTTAGAGAGACTTCAGAGAATGTTGATTTAATAATGTTGGTATTGTTGAGCCAGATTAAACCCTGCCCCAACAGGTAGGATGAGTTCACTCCACTCTGATGTCTGGCTGCATGTCGAGAGATGTTAGACCACACCCTGCAGCTCCACACTCACACTCAAAGACTCAAAATGTTCAACAGTCACACTAGAGCAGAGGCATCAAACTCATTTTATTTCAGGGACCACATCCTCCCAATATGATGTCAAATGGGCCAGACCAGTAAAATAACATTATTTATATATTATTAGGTTATTAACCCCAAACTTTTGTCTATGTTTTAGAATGGAAAAAAAATTACAAAAATTACATTTCAATTGTAATGTAATGTTATGAAACTGTTTACATCTACAAAGTATCCTTTAAAAAAATGTGAATGACATTAACAACCATGAAAAAACTTAAATTTATTCTGAAAAAATAAGTGCAATTTTAAGTATTTTATGCCTCAGTTTCTCATTTACACATGTGCATTACAACTTACAGATCACAGTGGATCTGCAAACACACAAAACATGTAGTAACAGGTACAATATTTGTGAAAAAGGCATTTACTTATCCTAAGACATTTCGTGTTGAGAAAGATGAACGTTCAAGTTATTCACATTTTTTGTGAAAGGATAGTTTGTAAATGTGGACATTTTTATGTAATTTTACTTCTTTTTTTTACACTGAAACAAAGAGAAGAATTTGGAGTTGTCATTATTTATAGATTATTATGACAGTATTTTACTGGTCCGATCCACTTGAGATTGAATTGGGCTGAATGTGGAACCTGAACTGAAATGATTGTTAATATCCTAAGTGTAATTTTTGCATTTCACAAATTCATCCCTTGGGCCAGATTGGACCCTTTGGAGGGCCGGTTTGGCCCGCAGCTGTATGTTTGACACCAGTGCGCTAGAGTTATTTAGTATTTATACAACAATCTTCATATGGTTTTTAAATTTCAAAGACCTTTAAAACTTTGGGGTCCCTGGACATGCCATTGTGTCCAAATAACATAACTCATTTAAAAGGACGTATCAGCAAGATGGAGCCTCGCTGAGTCTTTCTTTCAAGTTGTCAAGTTGTGTGTTAAGCGTAGATGTCAAAGTAATACTGTGAAGTCAATTGTGTTGAAAGGCCAAGTAAAACCAGACTGATGATACACAATAAAAACATAATTTTCTGCAATATTGTCATCCCGTTTGGTGCGCATTAGGGTTAGGGGTGCAGGAAGAGACCATAAAAATGGGCTTCTAAAGTAAACACTTTCATGAGGAAAAAAAAGCAAAACATGTCACCGCATTTGGTGGAGAAGTGAACTACATCAAACTGTCAAATGTGTGGCATCTTGTGACACCAGTTGTATATAGTTTTCTTAGTTGTAAAAATGGTCATTGGAACATGTTTGTCCATCATATTGTGACACCAGATTGTTTTGTAAATAGTTGTATATAGTTTCCCTAAAAAACGCCTGAGGCATTGCCTGCATTTTCATGTAAATGATTGAATATAACTTCAGGATGCTTGCGAAGGTCTTGAAAGTCTTAAAAAGTAAGGAACTTTGAAACACTGTTTTCCAGACCTTGAAATGTCTGGAATTTTGTGTGACAGTCTTAATAAAGTATGCAAAAAAGTTTCTCCCATAGTCGAATTTTAATGTGCTTAAAGGTTTGATATGATTTCGCTAACTGGTAGGCACTGGAATGATATCCAATCAAAGCTTGTGTAACCTACATGTTGAACTTGAGGAGGTCATCAAGGAAACCACCGCACACTCTGAATAGAATAGAATAGAATAGAATAGAATAGAACAGAATAGACTTTATTTGCCATTTGCACAGATACATAGCAGTATAGTTACATTGGAATTCTTGTGTGTTTCCCTGAGTGACGGAGTTAGAAAAAGACATGAATAAAAACAGAATCAAAACAAACACAAATACATGTTTGTAAAATAGAGCACTGATCAGAAAAAAACATAATAATAATAATAATAATAAAAATAATAAGAGTACTGAAAGGTAAAAACAAGTTGTTGCACACTTGAATTAAAAGTACTGGGAGGTAGAGCAGGTTATTGCACATTCAGTTAAGAGCACGGTATTGGTTAAGTGTCTGTGAGAGTGTGAGGGATGTGAGTGACTCGTGTCCTGGGGTACTTCCTACCAGAGGTGGGTCGTATCGCGTTACCTTTACTCCGTTACATTTACTTAAGTAACTTTTTACATAAATTGTACTTTTAAGAGTACTTTTAATACGACATACTTTTTACTTCTACTCGAGTATATTTATGAAGAAGAAACGCTACTTCTACTCCATTGCAATGGTGTACATTCCGCTTGTTACTTTCATTTTTGGTCATTTGCTAATGCACGAACCATGTGGTTTGTTTTGTTTGAAAGACTTCCACTAAAATCTCACATGACCGTGTTTCACCAATCAAACATAGCTCGTCATGTAGCCACGAGCTACGTTTGACTCCGTACCACCAATCAGATATAGCCAGGCAGTCACATGATGGTTTGGTGCCGGTTTCACACAGGAACAGAGTGAACACCACACAAACACAGGAGAAAACGGCAATGGCTAAAGCAAAAGCTTGTGATTCAGATATGGATGACACAGAAGACGCGGAACACCCCTGGCCGCACATTGAAACTATGTTTGCCTTACAGTGTGTGAAAAAGAACAGCTATTTAATGCGCTGTCATCTATGTCAGCCTAAACAAGTGGACATTTCACCGTACAAGAATTCAACTTCACATTTGAGGAAACATGTCGCGGTAAGTTGTAATAAGCATAGTTTTGGCTGTGGACAGCCTAGCGCTGTTTGTAATACAGTTTCTTTGATTACAGTTAAAGATATTCGGCAGAAGGGGAAGATATGTTCAAAGACATCTAGGCTAACGTGTAGAAGTAAACAGAAAACCATGCACAGTATCTGCCTCCATAAGAACAGACTAGATATTAATGTGATGTAATGAACAATGATTATTACAAGGTATATTTGTGACTACCTGTAATGTTCCCGTATATATTTTAGGACATGTCTTAAGCATTTTCACATATAAAAAGTTTCTGTTTTGAATTTGATATGATAATCCCCTGTAGCCTCATTGATATTTTTCCTATCAACAGAGGGTTCACCCCAATAATTTGCTGAGGTATACAGACTTAATAGACTCCCACAGAAAGCGAAAATCCTCCTCTTCTGATGAACCTCCAATGAAAAATGCAAAGATCATCAATTCCCTTACTGTTGCTCGGCAAGTAACACAGGGAACACTGGACAAACTCGTACTTAAATTTATATGTGAAGCCAACCAGCCATTTTCTCTGGTTGAGACATCATCCTTCAAGAATATGATAGAAACCTTGCAACCTCAGTGTACAGTAATGACGAGGAAATCGTTATGCACTAAAATACAGGAAGCTGAAAAGAACATGAAGAGCATTATTATGAAAAAGCTGAGTGCTGTAAATCGTGTCGCTACTACAACTGACTGCTAGTCTGCCAGACAACGTAGTTTCTTGGGTGTCACCTGTCATTGGATAGACCAAACCTCTCTAGAGAGGCACTCAGCTGCATTGGCTTGTCGACGTGTGAAAGGCTCACACACTTTTGATGTCCTTGCTGCTAAATTAGAGGAAATACATTCTGAATACAACATCAGGGAAAAAGTGACCAGGACAACAACAGACAGTGGCTCAAATTTCCTGAAGGCCTTTCGGTTATATGGTGAACAAAAAGACGAAGAAATAGTTGATGATGGACAAGAGGAACAAGACTCTATTCCTGATGATGCATCAGAAGATGAAAGTGAGTTAGACGTGGACTATCAAGATGTGTCTGCTATTTTGGATGATGACCCAGGTCTTGAGTACCAACTTCCAAGGCACCAAAAGTGTGCATGCCATCTCCTAAATCTCATATCAACAGTTGATGCCACTGCTGCAGGAGATGACAACGAAACATACAGGAGGTTGTCTCGGTCTGCTTTTGCAAAATGTAGCGCTCTGTGGAATAAAACCAGCAGGTCAGCCATGGCTTTTGAAACTGTGACACATGAATGCAAACTGCAGTTCCTCCGACCCAATCAGACCCGTTGGATCTCTATTTTCCTCGCTGTTGAAAGGATTGTGTGCATCCAGAGGGAGCAAGGAGAAACAGCGATTCGCAATGTATGCACAGCATTAAAGATAAAGATGTAAGTTGATAGAACTTTAATTGTAAAAAATAATGAAACAGATGTAGCATTGCTGATTAATAGGTGAACACACCTATATACAGTTGCAATATAATTGTGTAAAAGTTGTAGATGACATGAAATTGTTTAACTGCTTTATTTTATATTATTCTTTACTTAACATGGATGATGCACAGTAACTTTATTGCACAAGAAATGGCTATGATCCATTTTTCTTTTGTTCTTTTACAGGTTTAATCCATCGGAAATGGGATTCTTGGCTGAGTACGTTGCTGTAATGAAGCCAGTTGCCATGTCACTTAACGTCCTCCAAGGGGAATCATCTGTGCATATGGGCTTCCTGCTGCCAACACTTTACCAGTTGCAGGACAAGCTAAAGAAGATGGAGTCAACTTGCAAAATGTGTAGACCGCTTGTTGATGCCCTGCAGGATGGGATCCAGAAACGTTTTAGAGACCTCATAAAGAACCTAAGCTGATTGCTGCAGCTATACTCCTACCAAAATTCAGAACATCCTGGACCACTGAGGAGGGCATCTTACAAGCTGGTAAATACACTTAGCAATTCTAATGTACACCAATAGAGGTTTACTTATGTATATGTAATGTTGTCATTTAGGTTTATATGATATCAGTGACAAATGTTGCTAAGAGATACAACTTTCAAGAGCTTTTAATACCAATAATAATAATCAGCATCTTGGGAGCCTGTATAATAAAGGTAAGAATGTGCACATCGAAATCTTCTGAAAACAGTCTCTCTTTGTCTTGCCACAGGCCTTAACTACATCAGAAACCACCTGGACACTGACTCAGATGATTCCCGCATAAACAGTGGCAACTCCGATGAAGATGACTTCTTTGTGTTAATGAACTCAGGAAAATCACAAATTGGGGAGCTGGAAAGGTACCTTTCATGTCCATCCACTGGAGGTATGGATCTCTTGCATTCCTTTCCTAATATCAAGAAACTGTCCCTCAAAGTCAACACTGGTCTTCCAGCTTCTGCAGCCTGTGAAAGACTTTTTAGTCATGCTTTTCACAGCGACAAGATCACAGCTTCACTCCAAGAATCTTGAGAGTCAACTACTGTTGAAGCTCAACTTTCACTTCATTGAGTGGTTCTTTTGGGACAAAGTATGCAGAAACACAAATTTTCTCCCAAAACACGCCAAACTGTTAATAGACAGAGATGGACACAGACCCTTTGTATGTTCAGGCTACTTTGTTGAATGTTTTTCTGCCTTTAAAGCCTGTTATGCCACTTAGAGGGCAATTGATTGAATATGATGTAATTTGATGGCAAACAGGAATAACACATAGAATGTTATGCATATGTCTATGTAAAGTTTTCACACAATTCACGCACAATATTGGTACCTAGGTATTGATTATCGGGGTTGGGGCTCGAATGCAAGCGCCTGGTGGCCGGGCCTATGCCCACGGGGTCCGGCCGGGCCCAGCCCGAAGGAACAACGTGGGCCTGCCCTCTGGTGGATTCACTACCCACCGAGGGAATCGTAGGGGCTTGGTGCTATGTGGATTGGGTGGTAGTCGACGGCAGGGGGCCTGACGAGCTGATCCCCAGACGCAGAGTCTAGCTCTTGGGACATGGAATGTCACTTCACTGGGGGGGAAGCAGCCAGAGCTTGTGAGGGAGGTTGAGAGATACCGTCTAGATATAGACGGGCTCCCCTCCAGACACAGCTTGGGCTCTGGAACCCAACACCTCAAAAGGGGCTGGACTCTCCACTTCTCTGGCATTGCCCGTGGTGAGAGGTGGCAGGCTGGTGTGGGCTTGCTCATAGCCCCTCAGCTCAGCCGCCATGTGTTGGAGTTCACCCCAGTGAACGAGAGGGTTGCGTCCCTGCGCCTTCGGGTCAGGGACAAGTGCCTCACTGTTGTTTCGGCTTACGGGCCAAACAGCAGTGCAGAGTACCCGGTCTTCTTGGAGTCCCTGGGAGGGGTGCTGGATGGTGCTCCGACTGGGGACTCCATTGTTCTCCTGGGTGACTTCAGTGCCCATGTGGGCAACGACAGTGAGACCTGGAGGGGGGTGATGGGGAGGAACGGCCTCCCCAATCTGAACCTGAGTGGTGTTCTGTTATTGGACTTCTGTGCTAGTCACAGTTTGTCCATAACAAACACCATGTTCAAACACAGGGATGTCCATAAGTACACTTGGCACCAAGACACCCTAGGCTGGAGGTCAATGATTGACTTCATTGTTGTATCATCAGACATCTGGCCATGTGTTTTGGACACTCAGGTGAAGAGAGGGGCCAAGCTGTCAACCAATCACTACCTGGTGATGAGTTGGATCCGCTGGCGAAGGAGGAAGCTGGATAGACTCGGCAGGCCCTGGGGTCTGTTGGGAACATCTGGCAGAGCCTGATGTCTGCGCGGTCTTCAACTCCCACTTCCAGGAGAGCTTCTCCCAGATCCCGGGGGAGGCTGGGGACATTGAGTCCGAGTGGACCATGTTCTCCACCTCCATTGTTGAAGCGGCTGCTCGGAGCTGTGGTCACAGGGTCTCCGCTGCCTGTCGTGGTGGCAATCCCCGAACCCAGTGGTGGACCCCGGAAGTAAGGGATGCCGTCAAGCTGAAGAAGGAGTCTTATCGGGCTTGTTGGCCCGTGGGACTCCCGAGGCAGCTGATGGGTACCGGCAGGCCAGGCGTGCAGCAGCCCGAGCGGTTGTGGAGGCAAAAACTCAGGTCTGGGTGGAGTTTGGGGAGACCATGGAGGAGGACTATCAGTCGGCCTCGAGGAAATTCTGGCAAACCGTCCAGCACCTCAGGAGGGGAAAGCAGTGCACCGCCAACACTGTTTACAGTGGAAGTGGGGAGTTGCTGACCTCGACTGGGGATGTTGTCGAACGGTGGAAGGAATACTTCGAGGATCTCCTCAATCCCACTGTCACGTCGTCCATGGAGGAAGCAGAGGCTGAGGTCTCAGAGGTGGACTCATCCATCACCCAAGCTGAAGTCACCGAGGTGGCTGGACAGCTCCTCGGTGGCAGGGCTCCGGGGGTGGATGAGATTCACCCTGAGTACCTTAAGTCTCTGGATGTGCAGGGACTGTCTTGGTTGACATGTCTCTGTAACATTGCGTGGCAGTCGGGGACAGTACCTCTGGGTTGTTAGACCGGGGTGGTGGTCCCCCTTTTTAAGGAGGGGGACCGGAGGATCTGCTCCAACTACAGGGGGATCACACTCCTCAGCCTCCCGGGGAAAGTCTATTCCAGGGTACTGGAGAGGAGGATCCGACCGATAGTCGAACCTTGGATCCAGGAGGAACAATGTGGTTTTCGTCCCGGGCGCAGAACACTGGACCAGCTCTTTACTCTCCATCGGGTGCTCGAGGGCTCATGGGAGTTCACCCAACCAGTCCACATATGTTTTGTGGATCTGGAAAAGGTGTTCAACCGTGTCCCTCATGGTATCCTGTGGGGGGTGCTTCGGGAGTATGGGGTCCGGGGCCCTTTGCTAAGGGCAGTTCGGTCCTTGTATGACCGAAGCAGGAGTCGGGTTTGCATTGCTGGCAGTAAGTCAGACCTGTTCCAGGTGCACGTTGGACTCCGGCAGGGCTGCCCTTTGTCACCGGTTCTGTTCATAATTTTTATGGACAGAATTTCTAGGTGCAGCCAGGGGCCGGAGGGGGTCTGGTTTGGGGACCACAGGATTTCATCTCTGCTTTTTGCAGATGACGTTGTCCTGTTGGCCTCATTGAACCTGGACCTTCAGCGTGCCGTGGGGCGGTTTGCAGCCGAGTGTGAAGCGAGCGGGATGAGGATCAGCACCTCCAAATCCAAGGCCATGGTTCTCGACCGCAAAAAGGTGGTTTGCCCTCTCCTGGTCGGTGGGGAGTCTTTGCCCCAAGTGGAGAAGTTTAAGTATCTTGGGGTCTTGTTCACAAGTGAGGGAAGGATGGAGAGTGAGAGTGACAGACGGATCGGTGCAGCCTCTGCAATGATGCAGTCGCTGTACCGGTTGGTTGTGGTGAAGAAGGAGCTGAGCCAAGAGGCAAAGCTCTCGATTTACCGGTCAATCTATGTTCCTACCCTCATCTGTGGTCATGAGCTTTGGGTCATGACCGAAAGGACAAGATCCCGGATACAAGCGGTCGAAATGAGTTTCCTCCACAGGGTGGCTGGGCGCACCCTTAGGGATAGGGTGAGGAGCTCGGTAACCAAGGAGGAGCTCGGAGTAGAGCCGCTGCTCCTCCACATCGAGAGGGGCCAGCTGAGGTGGCTCGGGCATCTGTTTCAGATGCCTCTTGGACGCCTCCCTGGGGAGGTGTTCCGGGCATGTCCCACCAGGAGGAGACCTCGGGGAAGACCTAGGACACGTTGGAGAGACTATGTCTCTCGGCTGGCCTGGGAGCACCTCGAGGTCCCGCCGGAAGAGCTAGAGGAGGTGTCTGGGGAAAGGGAAGTCTGGGCGTCCCTGCTTAGACTGTTACCCCCACGACCCGGCCCCGGAAGAAGCGGAAGATAATGGATGGATGGAAGGTATTGATTTTAAATTCTCTATTTTATGAAAAAAGAAACTGAAATAACTAAATTGTTTTTCTATTTTTTTTTACTGTTATGGTTTTTTGTTTACTTGTTCTGAAACCTGACATTCAAGTAATGTTTTAATAGTTCAAACACTGTGCATGTGTTCTTTACTAGCCTCTGGTCTCAAAAAAATTGTTGTTAAAGACCATGACAGCCATGCAGAAGGCAATGTTTTGGAAAAAAAAAAAAAAAAGAGTATTTTATCTAATGTGGTACATGCCTTTATTTGTTTTTATTTATTTATTAACATTTCATTTATTTATGTTGTATTTAAAAGAACAATAAATGTGTTTCTCAGGAAGTACTCAATACTTGAGTAATTTTTTCATGAAGTACTTTTTTACTTTTACTTGAGTAATTATTTTGATGACTACTTTTTACTTGTACTGAGTAATGTTTTTCTAAAGTAACAGTACTTTTACTTGAGTATAATTTTTGGCTACTCTACCGACCTCTGCTTCCTACCCCCCTTAATGTCCTGTGCCACAAATCTGACTGTGGCTGGGAAGAAACTGTTGTGCAGGCAGGTCCTGCGAGCGCTGACACTTACAGGCCTGCAGTGTGTTAGGTTGTAAACCGACTCCACCCACTGGAGCCGGATGGTGATAGTCTCTGAGGATGGTCTGTGCTTTTTTCTGGCAGCGCTGTTTGTAAATGGTGTCCATGGAGGGGAGGTTCGAGCCAATGACCCTCTCTGCAGTCTTAATGACTTACTACAGCATTTTCCTCTCAGCCAGCGTGGTGTTGCCATACCACACTGTGATGGTGCTGGTGAGGATGCGCTCAATGAGTCCTTTATAGGTTTGGATGAGGAGCTGACATCTAAGCCTCAACCTCTTCAGCATCCTTATAAAGTAGAGCCTCTGCTGAGCTCTTTTCACTGTTGTAGTAGTGTTTTTGGCCCAGCTGAGGCTGTCTATGATGTGAAGGCCGAGGAACTTAGAGCTGGCCGTCCACTCTACCACAATCCCTTTAATGGTGAGCAGCTGAAAAGGAGGGTCTCGTCTCCTGAAGTCTAATATGAGTTCTTTTGTTTTGTCTGTGTTGAGGACAAGGTCGTTCTCCTCCCCATAGCTGGTGGTCTTCTGAACCAGGTCCCCGTATGCAGATTCATCCCCTCCTCTAATGAGGTCGAGGATGGTTGTGTCATCTTGCATACTTTCTGATAATGTTATTGTCCTGGGTGGAGGTATAATCATGGGTATAGAGTGCAAAGAGTTTGGGGCTGAGGCAGCTTCCCTGTGGGGTTCCCTCTATGAGAAGATGTCTACATGAAGACCGCAGTTGTAACATTACTGAAAGTCAATCAGTCAATCAGATTTTATTTATATAGTGCCAAATCATAACAAAAGTTATCTCAGGACACTTTACATATAGAGCTGGTCAAAACCAGACTCTCAAGCTAATTTACAGAAACCCAACAGAATCCTCCACTGTACGAACTACAGCGGACAATGCAACGTAGCCTACCATGACTTGGTCCTGGTCATATAGTAAATTAACAGTAGCATAAAAAATAACCTGGATGACATTAATTTTAGTAGTGTCTTGTAAATGCAAAGGCCATTTCTGCATGCTTATAATGATGATATGTAAATACAGCAGTTTGTACACAGACCTGTAGAGCGTAACATTGAATTTCTTAAATTTGTTACTTTACTGTAAATTTGGATTCAAAACCAGAAGATGGGACCACATCAACCCCGTACTGGCTTCCCTGCACTGGTTTCATGTCACTTACAGGATCCAGTTTAAGATTTTATTGTATGTTTTAAGTGCCTGACTGGTTTGGCACTCCCTTACCTTTCAGAGCTTTTTACTATGCACATTCTGGCCAGAGAAACATGTTCCTCAAATCACCTGATTTTAGATGTACCAAAAACCCATCTGAAGACTCAGGGTGACGGCCTTTTCTGTGGCGAGTCGAGGGCTGTGGAACATTCTGCCCCAACATATCACATGTGCGTAGTCCATTTTTAAATCTCTTTTAAAGATGCACCTACTTGCACTGGCCTACAAGTATGTGACTTTTATGTATTTTATCTTCTGGATGTGGTGTCGATGCTATTTATCCTATTACTGTGTATTTGTTTTTATCAGTTTTAGTATGTCTTGTATTTATTCTTATTTTACTAGTTTTAGCATGTCTTGCTTTTTTATCTGCAGTTTTTTACAGTACTTTAGGCGTTTTGTGTTGTTTTAATGTACTACATAAATGAACTTGATCTTTACCTTGACCTAGATCTAGCATGCCTGCACTTAATATATCTCATTAGTTGCTTTTTCATTGACCCTCAAGTTGCGCGAATATAACTTGTGCATAAAAATTTACCTAATGGAAAAATGACAAATCAGAATCAGAATTGCCTTTATTGTCATTTGACAGTACAAAGTACATCAAACGAAATTGAGTTCGATGATTGGGGACATCGGGCCGCTGCTCCTAACTGGTGTGCCACCACAGAACCCTTTTCTTTGAAAGAATTACAGTGAAGGTAATGCAAGCACATACATCACATACATAAGACATTATAAACACAGTGCACGTGGTCATGTGATGGAACTTTTTCAATGGATTTGGTTGTGGGAGGGGGACAGGAAGAGAAGAAGAATGTTGTGAGGCAGACAGAGATGGGGGGGGTTAAATGCTTGTATGTGGTGCGTCCTTGAAAGTCTGTTTGTGTATGAAAAATGAGAGACGCAGACTTCTGTCCTTCTTTCAGTCCTGTGTCTTGGCCTTGGAAGGATGTTTTGACTGCAAAGGAACAGATTAGACAAGAGTGGCTACAACTGCTTTACCGGCTCCCAGGAGAAAAAGAATTAAATGGGGAAAAATGATTTGATTTCTGCTTAATTTAGTTATAACTTAATTTTTGTTATAACTGGGCCTCAGCATTTAACTCCTCACTTCAGAGCAGGTAGATCCCCGCACAGTTCGTCCACTTTTCCCTCAGTCCCGCGATTTGCTGGAGCACATCCACAGTCTGTCCAGCGATGTAGTCCAACTTTTGTGTGAGTCCGCAGCTCGTCCAGCCAGGTCTCGCACGCAATCCTCCAACTGCATCACCATCCTCTGTAATGCCTTCACGTTGTCACTAACCGCTCCAAAGTGCTCCTTAATTTTGATTGACAGCAGAGGGGTCTTTTTGTGTGCTGATGTCTTTCCAACTTTGCAATAAACCAGGGCAACTCCAAGACCAATTAGAAGGTGTCCCGTTATCAAAAATCCAAATAGGTAAATATCCTCAATATCCTCCACCGACAGAACCGACAGCCATACTACCTCCACTTGTTCCAAGCGTTGATTGCATACTGCAAAAGTTCCATCAGGGCAGGCGGGCTCCCCCAGGCCCCTGTTCCTGGGTGAAAAAAATCTTGTCAGTTGCGCTGAGTGACCAGTTGATCAATTCCATAATTTAGTTGTTCAGGAGTACAGCAAGCAGGGGATCCAAAGACAGAATCAGACGAGACACAGAGGCAAAAGCAGGAGAAAAAAAGGAGGAAGGCAAGGACAGCTCAGAAACACTTCTGCTCTCGACAGAGGACAGGAAAAAAAAAAAAAAAAATCCGCCCGAACTCACAATTTTTTGATTAAAAGTTTTTGCACTGGCAAGACGTGGCTTTTCAGGTGTAGCACAATTAATATATCACACAAAACTGCAATGGAAAGACCTTTTTCTGCAACTAGAGTCATGTGAATAAACAAAAGGATGTTGATGGACGTTGCAATATGTGAAGAGGAGTTTTAAAAGAAACATGGCAGCGTGTGTGTAGACACACCAGGAAACCAAACATTTTTTTAAATTTAGTACAGGATTGAGGGATAATATTTAGTAATAATCAGAGGCAATTCTAGGATCTGACCTTAGGGTGGGCTGAGCCTCCGGGAAGCTGCTGACATCCGTTCTTGGCAAAGAATTTTTAAGCTTTTGAATTTAATCCAGTTTTTAAATTTCTTAGAAAAGCCAAAAAATGTTCATCAAAGCATATTTAACAAGAATGTGTGATAATCCAACCATGATCTATGTACAAGTTCCACTGACATACAATCTCACCACTATATCAGCCATTTCACCAGATGCACCTTAAACCTATGATGTATAATATTAATGATTAAGGATGAACAATGATCAGCTTTCCTCCAGAGTTAGTGAATGTAAACTGAGGAGAAGGCTCAATTGACCTATTGTCATCTTAGCTTTTGGCTTTTCATGACAAAATACTTTTAATGCTGTCATACTTCGGTCCTCCACATCAAAATTATTTAGGTCAAAAAATGTTTTGGAACACCGTACCACAGTAGAAAAGGGCGATCGAGAAGTTGTGTTTATTCTATCCTTAAATTCTTCAAACAGAACACAGTTGTGTTGTGTGTATATGATTAGTTATTGAACTGAATCCTCACCCTCTCATGCTAACATCTATCTTTGTGTTTGGTCACTGATGTGAGGGGTTTTGTTCGCAGAGTTTAAAACATATCACACAGTTGTAGCCTGTTTGGAGAAAACAATGGTTTACTTAATACTTACTGCTGTGTCGTTGGCGTTATTCCTCTTCTTTCTTTTTTTGTCTTTTTGCAAACCCTGAAGGGTAGGAGTGCTTCATCATTAATGCTATTTTTAAATGCCTGTGCCGCTGTGCTCAGTGTGGAAAGACCGTTTCTTCTCCACTGACAGCAAGTGGGGGATGTGATGGGGGTGCGCGAGGGTGGATGTCACTTCTACACTTCCTCATAGCATTTGTCATTGCATAGGGGGAATCCCTCTAGTCTGGGGGGCCCCAGTCACAAAACAGTACAGGAGAGGGTTAGCGCTGCCTCACTGTGGTGGTTTGTTTACAATGGATGGTTTTTAATAAGTTGTACAGATAAATGACCATGCGGCCATCGGAGGCCCTCTTCAGCGAGGGGGCCCTAGGCAGCTGCCTACCTTGCCTATGTCAATCCCAGTGGCTCTGGTCCTCTGTTTGAACAAGAGTGAGAGAAGCTGCTGTTGTATCATGTGCATGTGTTCAGATTAAAGACAAGGTGCAACTGTCTTTATCTGACTGACTAACTGACTGGATGCCCATTAACTTCTATTGTGTGTGTGTGTGTGTGTGTGTGCAGACAGGAACATACGATTGTTTTTTTATTTTTTATTTTCTAAAAAAAAAAGAGATGGATTCAGGTAAGAGTGTAAGAGCAACTTGTGTAACCTCATTTTCCACAGCAACCAAATATTCAATTACAATGATGTTGTAAGTTCAATAAATGTACCAGTTTATATCTCTTATTAGATATAAAACATATTGTTTGGTTATTTGCCCTTTGGTTAAAGCACAAAGAGAGAGAGGGGAGCAGAGAGACACTTAACACATACACTGATCTACATTTTTTTAGAAATTATCTGCCTCAGACATTAAATGTGCTAAATGTTCCGTATTTTATTCAGATTAATTGGAA
Organism: Sphaeramia orbicularis; assembly: GCF_902148855.1. Lineage (NCBI taxonomy): Eukaryota > Metazoa > Chordata > Actinopteri > Kurtiformes > Apogonidae > Sphaeramia > Sphaeramia orbicularis. The sequence continues at coordinate 50,110,324 of NC_043963.1, forward strand.
AACAAATGACAAAAGTGCTGGTTTGCTGATGTTTTGATGGTATATGATAAAGTGTTTTTCCACATATATATTGGTTTATGTACATTTATAAACAGGTTTATAAATGTTTCACTGATAGAACCTGTAAAGTGAATGTATTGCCATGTGCAGACTGTTTTGAAGTAGATCTGGTAGCTCTGAGATTAATATTCCTCTGGAGTTAAACCCATTCTCTCGTAGATGTATATGTTGAGGAGCTGTTGTATCAAAATGGAGGATTGTCTTCCACCAGAAATTAGGGTAAGGTTATATTTCTTTTATGATTCCAATCCATTCCTCTTTCACTGTGGCTCAGCATTTAAATAACTTTTATCAGATTTGTTGGTTTAGTCACAGAGTTTCTCATACCCAAAAAATTGTTTGCTTTCCTTTCACAAATGTGAGAACGATAGTTCAAATTGCATAAAAATGTACACAACTGTGAAATTTCTCTTGCCTGGACAGCCAGCACTCTGGGTGTTCCACACCCCTAAACCTCTGATCCTAGAATCGCCCCTGAATAGAGCTATACGTAAATATTAGCCATTAAAGACCCAGTGCAACTTTTGTGGCGGTTCCCAAATGAATTTTTCTTCTATATTTAGCCTTTTTAGCTTACCGGCCGACAGGCCATAAGCTATTGTTGTCATGTGGCATCCGGCGTCGTCGTCTGTCGTCTGTCGTCGTCTGTTGTCGTCTGTCGTCCGTTACAAAAATTTCAATCGTCTTCTTCTCCGAAACTACAATTCCTATTGACTTCACACTTGGTATACAGCTTTTTTATGATGATGTCAACAAAAGTTAGTGAAATTATTTGAATCTGGACCTGATTCTGGATTTGGTGCGACTCTGAAAAATTTCCCCATTATAAGAGATGGGAAGTGGATCGCTGCAATAACTCAGTAAATATAAATGATATCAAGTTGAAATTTCTACAGTCCAGCCCTGATGGGGAGATGACCAAAACATAATGGCCACATGCTGATCAGGATCTTCTTCTGGATCCAGGAACTTATGGAAAATTTAACATGGGCCCTTATGGGGAAAAAATTTCAATTGTCATTTTCTCTGAAACTACAGTTCTGATTGACTTCAAACTTGGTATACAGCTTCTTTATGATGATTGTCAGCACAAGGTATTGCAATTATTTCCATCCGGATCTGATTCTGGATTTGGTGTGACTTTGAAAAATGTTCCCATTATAAGAGATATTAAGTGAATTGATACAATAAATCAGTAACTATCGATGATATCATGTTGGAATTTTAATTTTTTACAGATCTGACTGGAATATGACCAAAACATGGACTATTTCTGTAATATAATAAATACACATAACTGGGTGATAATAAATGGCATCATTTGGCCGGTAAGCTACAGGGCCATTGGTCCTATTTTTTTTAAGTGATTTATCACGTTTTATTATATATTATCTTCTTTATTTTTGTGAAAATCAGTTATTTTCCACCTGCGTGAAGTTGGCCCCCCACCCAACGAAAATCTCTGGATAAATATTCTCATTCGTTTGTGCTTCATTAGTGCTGGTTTGTGCAGTTAAAATTGTCGTTTGTGCTATTGTAGTTATTGAGTTATTAACAATTCTTTGAAAGGTCATTCTGAGGTCACCCAGCCCCCCACTTGCTCCAAAATTCACCGAAATGGTGGCGTTTGTTTGTGCTTTGTTAGTGCTGGTTTGTGCAATTAAAATTGTCGTTTGTGCTATTATTGTTTTATAGATATTACAAGATTTATTTTCGGCCGATGACGTCACACAGCCCCCCACTTCCTCTAAATCGAGCGGAAATGGTTGCGTTTGTTTGTGCGTCATTAGTGCTGGTTAGTGCCGTTAAAATTTTTGTTTGTGCTATTATGGTTATTGAGTTATTAACAATTCTTTGAAGGTCATTCTGAGGTCAGCCAGCCCCCCACTGGCTCCAAAATCAGCTGAAATAGTGGTGTGAGTTTGTGCTTCGTTAGTGCTGGTTAGTGCCGTTAAAATTGTTGTTTGTGCTATTATAGTTATTGAGTTATTAAAAATTATTTTATAGGTCATTCAGAGGTCACTCAGCCCCCCACTTACTCGAAATTTAACCGAAATGGTGGCGTTTGTTTGTGCTATGTTAGTGCTGGTTTGTGCAATTAAAATTCTCGTTTGTGCTATTATGGTTTTATAGATATTACAAGATTTTTCAGCCGATGACATCACACAGCCCCCCACTTCCTCTAAATTGAGTGGAGATGGTTATGTTTGTTTGTGCTTTGTTTGTGCTAGTTAGTGCAATTAAAACTGTCGTTTGTGCTATTATGGTTTTATAGATATTAGAAGATGTATTTTCAGCCAATGACTGAATGAATCGTTTGTGCTATTAGGGTTATTGAGTTATTAACAATTCTTTGAAAGGTCATTTTGAGGTCAGCCAGCCCCCCACTTGCTCCAAAATTCACCGAAATGGTTGCGTTTGTTTGTGCTTCATTAGTGCTGGTTAGTGCCGTTAAAACTGTCATTTGTGCTATTGTGGTTTTATAGATATTACAAGATTTATTTTCAGCCAATGACGTCACACAGCCCCCCACTTCCTCTAAATTGAGTGGAAATGGTTGTGTTTGTTTGTGCTTCGTTAGTGCTGGTTAGTGCAGTTTAAAGTTTTGTTTGAGCTGTTAGCATTAACCCCGTCCCCCTCCAAGTTAACTACAAAAATGGTTTGGTCCGTGTTTCCCGTTCATTAAAATGCATTAAAGACACGTGAAGCACAAACAGATTCTACAGGTCATGTTGTGGTCCATGCTCGTCTTTTTTCCTCCTGGTTCTGTCTGTTTGGGCGCGTTTTTCACTCAGCCTCCATTCAACCAGTCAAGCTCTTGGGATGTCACCCTGAACAAGAACTCCAGGTAAATATTTGTACGTGTTTTGCTTGTTTTATGACTGTAGAAAACAACTGCAAGGATATGATCCTCATAAGATCAGTTAGCTATACCAATATTGTTGTTTAATGTTCAGTTTTCCTTGTACATTTGTCTTGCTGTGCTTTGACAAACTGCTAGGCTACACACGATATTTTTGGTAACAGCTGTTTTAGGTTATTGTGCTAAACAGTAATTATTTGAGTGATTAGTATTAATTGGTTTATTAAGCATTGCTTTTTCAGGTAGCAAGAGTGGACAGAATATCAAACCAAAGATGAGTATTTTAGAATGCACCTTCAAACAGTGAAGTTACTAACAAAGTGTAATAACTTACATTTCATTTATTACTCATTTAAAATGTATTTATGTTACTTATGACTTTGTAGCTAAATGAATTATTTTCATTACTTTTAAGTTAATTATTTTCCTCCCCTAAAAACTGATGTTGAACAGGTTATTCCTTGGGGAACTAAACACACTTTATTTTATTTTATTTGAACATTACATTACCTTAACTCTGCAGAAGAAAACCTAGAGTTGTAAACACTGCGGTGTTTCATCACCTGATGGGACACAGTATGGAATGTACTGTGAATAATACACATGGAAACAAAAAATCCAAATGAAGGAACTCTCTTCTGACTTTTAAACTAATACTTTCTGCATTGTCCCTCATAAAAACAGCAAAGATCAGCCCACTGAATAAAATGTAGAATGTGATATAAGAAGAGTTTTTAACATTTTGTTTATCTTTGCAGTGAAACATTTAGCAGGGCCTTAATGTTTACAAGTGAAACAGTGATTGTATCTCATTAGCAGAAGCTTCTCAAACGTCTGAGCAGAAAGTGTGTTTCCTCAAGGAGTGAGCTCGAAACCTCCTTTAGTGCTTGAAAAAAGTAATTTAATTACAGTAATATTACTAGCAGTGCACTGCTGGCCAGCACTGCCTACAAACAATAAAACTGTAGATTGATATAATAAATCTATATGTGTATAGATATATGTATGTATATCTATAGATTGCTGGTCCTCAACCCTGGTCCTCGAGAGCCACTATCCTACATGTTTTAGATGTCACCATCTTCCAGCACACCTGACAGTCATTATCAGGCTTCTGCAGTGTGTGATGATATGCTCATCATTTGAATCAGGTGTGTTGGAAGAGGGATCCATCTAAAACATGCAAGATAGTAGATCTGGAGGACCAGGGATACAGATATGCATTTGAAGTTGATGACTGCATGAATAAAAATGACTTAAGGTTTGTAGCACTGACTTTATGTGCAAAATAAAACATAAAAATAGCTGTGTTTTAAACAGGAATACACAAATTATGAACATGAACTATGAACTGAAGTAAGGATTTTGTGAGGATACAAACATGAATTGTACCAAAAAGTAAGAAATGATAAAATAATACTGCAAATGAATTAAATGAAGCAATGAAGTGATCACTGTTTTGTGTATAACACAGCATGTGGGCATATTTTGGTGTTTTTTGATGCCTTTTTCGATGCTGTTTTCACTCCACTTCCTAGGTCTTCATCCATCTCACAGATACAGAATGTCCAAGAGCATCCTGGGTCAAGCCTCCCTGGAAAGCAACGACTGCCCTCAAAGTAAATGTGTTTCCTTAGACCACCAGAGTGGAGGGAAATTCACTCAAAGGGAATTCTCTCTGCAGCTCTAAATCATCATCAAAACATACTGTTGAGTCAGTATTCTGTCATAAGGTCTTGTATACATGCATTTCTGTTTGACTCCAGTAGTGATAGAAAAACTGGAGTCCAGTGTCTTTAATGCTCCCACTGTGAGGTGCACTGTATTTTAACAACAGCAATGACAAAATGAGATCTTTGTCACCTAATTCCTAATCATTTCTCTCTTGTTTTGCTTTGTGTAGTGTGGCCAAATTAGGTCGATGGCTTGGTTCGGATCTCCAAAGTCCATCAGCTTCTTTGCCTGTGATGCCTGCCATACATGGGGTTCCATCCTGCCATCACATATTTCTCTGGCGATCTGTACAAGCATATTTCCAGACATGAAACACTTTGAACAGCCAGTGTGCAGGGAGTCACCAGCGTTGTTGATGCAACATTTGAACACCATTGGGCTGTTAATTGCTGGATTGCTGGCTCTATCTCACATGTTATGTCAAGATGACCATGGCGGTCTTTACAGTAGCTCCTGACTTCAGTGTAATTGTGATTGATGGATAGACCTTGGCTCTTTTATAAATAAATATGCAAGGACTTTTGACTGTTTTCCAAATCTGCTTATTTATGACATGAGTCCAGGTGCCAGGCTTCAAATGGTATATTCTTTTTTTTTTTTTTTTTTTTTTTTTTTTTTAGTTTTAGAAAATTTGTCATACTCAGCCTTTTCTGGAATAAATGCTCTCCATTTGTCAAAAGGGTTACTTTAATACATGAGCAATATTTTGTGAGCAATTTTTGAGTCAATATTCTGCTAACTTAGTTTGAAAACATTTCATTTACTTTGGCCAGAAATCAGATTTTGCAGAGAGTTGTAAATCCTATGCTGAGAAGCTAAAACTTGTAAAAAAGTGCAATATTAGATGTGAAATTCCTGCAGCACTAACTTTTTTTCCACAGGTGTACTTCAGGTTCAAACCTGTCCACCCCCCACTAGTGGTAAAATTGTGAAGTCTCATGATGCTCCATTTACATAAATTGGGAACAAAACTACTGAACAAAACACTTACTTTGCATTGCTTTTTATTGAAATTTCAAACATTGTTGACAGGACAACTTTACCAGGTAAACAAGGAAGAGGCATCAAGAGGTTATGATCAGGTAAGATCATCGTGACAGCTGTAATTAACAGAGTAAGAACAATGTGGAATCCAGTGCAAATATAACTCCTGTAAAAGTACATTAAAGTCCATTTCAGGTGAATTTGTAGTGGGGGGGGGGGGGGGGGGGGTGCTTAACATCATCGGCTGAAAATAAATGTAATATCTATAAAACTATAACAGCACAAACAAAACTTTAAACAGCACTAACTAGCACAAACAAAGCACAAACAAACATAACCATCTCCACTCAATTTAGAGGAAGTGGGGGGCTGTGTGATGTCATCGGCTGAAAAATCTTGTAATATCTATAAAACCATAATAGCACAAACGAGAATTTTAATTGCACAAACCAGCACTAACATAGCACAAACAAACGCCACCATTTTGGTTAAATTTGGAGTAAGTGGGGAGCTGAGTGACCTCTGAATGACCTATAAAATAACTGTTAATAACTCAATAACTATAATAGCACAAACGACAATTTTAATGGCACTAACCAGCACTAACGAAGCACAAACAAACACCACTATTTCGGTTGATTTTGGAGCAAGTGGGGGGCTGGCTGACCTCAGAATGACCTTTCAAAGAATTGTTAATAACTCAATAACCATAATAGCACAAATGAAAATTTTAACGGCACTAACCGGCACTAATGATGCACAAACAAACGCAACCATTTCCACTCGATTTAGAGGAAGTGGGGGGCTGCGTGACGTCATCAGCCGAAAATAAATCTTGTAAAATCTATAAAACCATAATAGCACAAACGACAATTTTAATTGCACAAACCAGCACTAACAAAGCACAAACAAACGCCACCATTTCGGTGAATTTTGGAGCAAGTGGGGGGCTGGGTGACTTCAGAATGACCTTTCAAAGAATTGTTGGTAACTCAATAACTACAATAGCACAAACGACAATTTTAACTGCACAAACCAGCACTAATGAAGCACAAACGAATGAGAATATTTATCCAGAGATTTTCGTTGGGTGGGGGGCCAACTTCTTGCAGGTTTATTTTCCTATATTTAATTCACTAATCATGTAGATGTTCATAAAAGCTCAGAGTGAAGTTGAGGGTTATTATATCAGAAAAAGAGAAAACTGAAGAAAAAGTGACTTTTTCTGCAAAGATATCATTAACTGAACATATCTCCATCCACTGTCTCATCCATGTCTCCATCCACTGTCTTTTATCAAACTCCACTGGTTTTACTGGTGACTCAATGTTTTAGAAGATGACGTTGTTTCCACGTTCACTACGGAGCCGCTGAACATCCACATGGGTCATATCTGATGACCATGAAAAGATGACAAACTGCATTTTACTCCAATTATTTACATATATTGATAGGATTAGTGGATCAACAGGTATTAAACACTTGAGATCCAGCGTTTCCGCTGGTATAGGTTTTGCCGTGGCGCAGCACCACGACAAAATCCTTGCCGCCACACCAAACATTTCATACAAAAAAAATCATCCCCATCTCATTAGACTTATTATACATATGCATAATATATAATTGTCCAGGACAAACGTCCTGCCCCCTCAAATGAAAGTTTGTGAAGCGTCAGGAGGTAGGGAAAAGATAAATGAGCGTAAAGTGTCACTTTCACTTCTGCGGGGGCCACGGACTGCACCGCCCCGTACCCCCATCGTATTACAAGTAGGACGGAAACCAACGCATGTGTGCGGTTACCGACCAAAACGAACGTGCATCCCCCAGCTGAACTGCGCTCGAGCGTCCGAGCTGTAAAAGTGGCTATTGAGACAATGTTCCACATTTAGATTCTGAAGGGAATATATGAGTTCAGATAGATTAAAGTTCGTATTGGCAAGAGTCGGATGGGCCATACGTGTCACACAAGGAGTTTATTTTGTCTATTTGTGTCAATTTCATTGCCAATTTTGTTAATTTGTATTCATTTTCTTGATTAGTTTGTTCATTTCTGTTATTTTGTCTCTAATTTTTTTCATGTTTTGCAAGTTTTATTATTTTGTTCATTCTGCTGATCATTTATGATTTATGTTTATTTTGTTTCTTGTTGTTATGGTTATTTTGTTCATTTCTGTCCATTTTTTTTTTTTTTTTTTACTTTTCTTAATTTGTGCTCATTTTGTTTATTATTTTCTTAATTTTATTGATTATTTTGTAAGTAATGATAATTCTATAAATTTTTAATGCTCATTTTCTTATTTTTTTTCCTGTGTTTTTTATTGATATGACAACAGTAAATTAAAATGGACAAAATAATTTCAGATATGTCATTCTTACTGAACTTCTTTTTATTTCTAGTAGTAGGAGAAAATACCAAGTTGTGAAGTAGATCTAATGAGACTTAACGTAGTTGTGTTTTTGTCACTCCTAGAACCACAAAGCTTCTGGGTCTAAACCCTGGTCACTACAGGCCTTTCTGTATGGAGTTTATATGCTCTTATTGTGTCCATGTGTGTTTCCTCCAGATCTCATGTGTCCCTCCTTGCACTAGGAGGGGTCAAACATGTTGCTTGAACTTCCCTTTGGAGGCAGTTAAGAAAACTATATAAAAAAAGCATGATTTCACACAATTTAAACATCCTGATGCAAGAGATATTTGAATCTTGCCAATTAGTTTCTTGTCATTTACCCTTACATTTGACTATAGTTGATTTTATAAGCTGGTAGTAGAAAAAAATGCAAGAGAACTTCATTTACTCATCTACTCATCTTCTTGTAATGTGTCTTAGAAATGGAGCACCTTGTGTAGGAGGATAGCTGTTGTGCTGGATGTGAAAATAAAACTGAATGGCTAGGATTTGTAGCTCTGTTAGAGTGCCAAAGCACAGTGTAGTGGTTGCCATGGATCTTTGTTACACTCTGCCGTCAAGTCTTGTGATTGGCTCAATGATTTCCTTTTCATTGAGGGACCACCTGAGTGTAGAACACATGTTTGTCAATCTTCTGTTAAAGTGTTCACTGCAGTCATTGGGTCAGTACTGGATGTGTTATTAATGCTCTGTCATTATCGCAAACTAGTCATGCATTATGTCTGGGAGTTTTATGAACAACTCAGAAAACCATCTGATGTGCAGGTTCCATTACTGAAACCCCTCTCTGTTAACCATCTGTGTTGACACAAACAGGTGGGCTACTAAGCAGCGATGCTCCTCCCATAGCCTCACTTCTGCACAGCATCATTTTCTGCTAAACGCCATGTCAGAGAGGTAATCATCACTCAGCTGGTTGTCTCTCTTTCCCTCTGTAGGACCTGAAGCCTGGAAACCTGGCAGTAAACCAAGACTGTGAACTGAAGGTTTGTACTTGTAAAGCTTACATTTGGAAAGCATGACAAAATGTAAACAACAGGGCTTCAGCAGCAGGTAAATAACAGGATTCTGACTGTTCAAAATGGAACTGATGATTACATGACAACGTAGTGCAGAGAAGACAATGCACATAAAACCACACATGTTAAACAGCATAATAACATGGAAAGGAAGGAGCCATTCGATTTCAATCTGTTTATTTCCTTCCTGTGACTATATTTATGCTTAAGCAGAGGTGTCAATTTCAGGGTGGATGCAGGGGCATTGTGAATTTGGTTGGTGTCATGTAAACAGCCTGTTCCATGTATGAGGATTGCACGAACATGTACATAGTGCATTCAGAATATGCATCTAGGGCAGGCATGCACAACCTGTAGTCCCTGGGCCACATTTGGCTCTTGGCCCCATTTTAAGAGGCTCAATGTGACTTTTGTCAAAAACATACGAAAATGAGAAACATTTTTTTTTTTTTTTATACATTTTTCTATTAGTTGCAAACCATAAAGTCATTTAATGTTATTCAGTTCTAAAAATATTGACTACACACCAAATGAATTAAAAAAAAAAAAAAATACAAGTTGTAATAGTAAAAGTAGACAACTTTTTTTTTTTTTATGACAATGAAGGTATTCATCTTTATACTCCATTGCTCATACCAGTCGATTTTTCCTCAACAACACAATGACAACTGTCACCATTTTCTGTAGTGTAGTTCTGCAATTTTTTTTTTAACAATATATTTATTAACATGTTTTTATATATACACACTTGTAAATATAAACACATGTAGACCTGTACCACTTGGTGTTTTTTTTGTCCCTGTCTGCAGTGACTCCTCAGTGCTTTACGGTATAGTGTATGAAGTTTTGATTTTGTCACTGCTCCAATAGCACAGGTTGCAGTTTTGAAGTTGTAAAATCTAAATTTGCACTCTGTACATATTCCATTGTAAATCCACTGTAAATCTCAACCCATTGTTGTCTTTGTCTCCAGTGGACTTTTTGTCTATATTGTGTCTAGGTCCACATGTTGTCTGGGTTCATGTCGAAACTGTACGTCGTGAGCAATGTAAAAACTGAAGCCAAATTCCTTGTATGTGTTCACATACTTGGCCATTAAAGCTGATTCTGATGCTGATTCTGATTCACTAACTCAGTTGCACTAAACATCATGCAGACATAGGCAGTCTCTGAGTTGATATGTATGCATTTGTTTTTTTATTATTAGCGTGACTGGGCATTCATATGGCGTTGTGACTTAACAGGATATGCTTGGCACCACATGATACATGACGGAATCAGTATGCATCACACGATGCAAACCATCTTTATTGTGCAAACTGCAATACAGCCAAAGCTACAAGATATGCAACTACTTTAAAATTCAAAATAGCTTTCTTTTCAAAATACACTGCCATGCCAAAAAAAAAAAAGTTGCACATGCAGTGTTTCACTGCACCACCTTTGGTTTTGATTACAGGAGACATTCACTGTGACATCCATTTTGCCTCATAATGCTTATGTAGTGTCACAATAAGGCTCATAATATTTTTTCCATCCATTGTTGCATTAATTTTTGATTATTGATGATGGAGAATCAGACTGCTGCATTGAGTCTTCATCACGTGGTGGCTAATCCATATGTGAAAATGTTGTCTCCTTCTCCCTGAACCACTCTGTCACAATGACCCTGATGAATCCTGGCATTGTCCAATTTTTTTGACATTAAAGACATGAGAGGCTACTTACTGCATCAGTTAGTTAAATAACTTGCTACAGCTGAAACATTATTAACCACTGCATTACTTACCAATGGAAGGATCTGAACTATTTTCTTAGTTAAATCCAGGCAGTTACTTTTTTTTGGCCAGGCAGTTTATTTAATTCTAATTGCAGCAAGTAGCCTCTCATTTATTTAATGTCAAAAAGAGTGGACAATGCCAGGGTTAGGGTTAATGGGTTAATGGTTCAGGGAGAATGAGACATTATTTTCACACACTGATTAGCCACCATGAAGTCCAGACTCTAATTTGGGATGTGATGGAGACTTGATGCAGCAGTCTGATTTGTCATCATTAATAATCAAAAATTAATGCAACTATGGATGGAAAAAATATTATGAACCTTATTGTCATTATGTGGCAAAACAGGTGTCACAGTGAATGTCTCCTGTAATCGAAACCAAAGGTGGTGCTGCGAAATATTCCATGAGCAACTTTTTTTTTTTTTTTGGCTGGGCATTGTACAAAAGAGTTTGGTAAATGATTTAAACTGATCTGGAAAACTTATGTATTTCAAATCCGCTTTCAATCATTACTGTAAATCAGTTGTTTTTGACTGCCTGTAGAGGGAAAGATAAGTGGGTTATAAGGGGTAAATTATGAATAATTGCGTTAATTATAAGTATTAACAAGAAAGGTATGCACTTCCAGCTGTGAATATATTATATATTGTGCCATCTATTGAATTTGTAAATATTTTTTAGTATTTATTTTATTTTATTTATTTTTAAATATTTCAGTTATGCTGCAGTATGGTGGTATGTAAAAGCTATAAAAGCTGTTTTATGCATTTTATTTAAAAAAAAAAAAAAAAAAGAAGCTTCGCAGGGACCTTTTCTGTTGCTGCCCCAAAGCTGTCAACAGTTACCTTTAGATGTGAGGCAGGCTCAGTCTCTGCCTGTATTTAAATCATATCTAAAACTGTGCTATTTCTTGTTGAGTGAGACATTTTTTTTTAGATTTCCTATGTTGTTTTTACCAGATTTTAATTTGTCTTTGTTTTTATGATGGTTGTATTTTGTTGTTCTTAGCCCACTTTGCATCCTGTTATCATTGTTCTACTTATTTATTCCCTTGTTTAATTATTTGTGTACAGCATTTTGGCCAGCTGTAAAGTTTTTAAAGTGCTCTGTAAATAAAGATGGTATGGTATGGTATGGTATGGTATTTTCAATTTGCACATAAAACTGAGGGGAAATGCCAAGAATTTAAGTGAGGTGGAAAAAGGTTTCTTAATAAAAGATTAATGCAAATAAGTCTCAGACAGATTTAGCAAATCGTTCTGTGTATCTACACCTGTGAATCAATAAAGAGACTGCAACTTGTCTTTATTTAATACAAGAAACAAACAGAAATGCCTTTAAATGGAAACAACTAAACGTCATCTGTGACTGAAAGCAAAGCTGCAAAAACAAATGTTTTACAAATTCTGAATGACAAATTCTGAAATCAAGTGGAAGAGTTTGAAACAGTGTAATTTAATCTAGATCTTTGGGAGGAAAAAACTGAAGCCAGCTTTTGATGTACTTGACAAAATACCTCATGTGTCTATCACATTCTCAGTTGACAACTTAGCCAGTTTCTTACTGTATGAAATTGTAGATCTGGTTTTATTTTTATTTATTTATTTATTTTGTTCTATGGGCTCAGCTGGCTGACAGGCAGCTGTCTGTACCGATACCGCAGCCCAGGGTGGCAACACCAGCTGCCAGGAACTCCACCGCGGTCCACCACCCTGCCAGCAACCGCCACACCCCCAATGCCCGCATACACACATCTTTCCCGGTCCCAACACGACCTGCGGCGGGCAAGAGAGTGGCTAGCCCGGCCCCCCCCCAACCACAATCCCCATGCGCACACATCATTCATCAGAGGGCGGCACTCCCCCAGCAATGCAGCCAGGTGAGCCCCAAGCCAATGTTCCAGCCACCCACCCCTGGGGCCCCCCGCCCCAGACGGCATCCAGGAAACAGGGGTGTGGGAAGATCCCCCGCCCCCTCGCCTCCCCACCTATCAGTGTTTTGAAGTGTGAGGTGTGTATGCAAGCAGTTAAAATTGAGGAGCATAACTGCGCACCACTGAGGGCGACGCCACACAGGCAGCCTCACCCACCGCCCACCAGGCACCACGCAGCCCGCCCCCCAAAAGTGAATGTGTGGTGTTAGTGTTTCTTTGTGTTGTGGGTGGGTGTAATTAAAATTGAGGAGTTAGCCACCCCAGGGTACCACAGAGGGAGACCGTTGTAGTGACCCCCCTGGGATGTGCACCCTCCCTAAGACCCTGCGTGCTTTGTGTGAGGGGGTGGGGAGGCGAGGGGTTGGGGGATGGTATGACTGGAAGGAAGTTTCCACCCAGAAGACAAGCCAGCCGACATCCGGCACCCCTGTTCCCCAGTACCCGTCCCCAGGCAGGGGCTGCCAAGGAGCGGGGCAGTCCAGAGACCCCGGGCACCCAGCAACCGCAGCCAGAAGGCCACCACCCCCCAGAGGCCACTCACACACTCAGTCATCCTATGCAGTCGAGGGAGCACGGACCTGGGACCAGCCGCCCCAAAGCCCCCCAAACAGGCGTGGGGACCCACTACACTCCACACCTCCCCAGTCTTACATGCAGTAGGGATGCAGCGATCACCGGCACAGTGCCACCCCGCTGCACGAGACCCAGTGACCAGCACCCCCACCCCAGGTCCCAATCGCCACCACAGCCGCATCCCGCCACCGCACTCTGAGAGAACCCCCAGCAATGCCCCCCACCTCCCGCAGGGGCCGCAACACCCCCGACACACCTGCAGTCCCCCTCCCCCACCACCACCATACCACAACCCTCCCTCATTCACCAAACATACATGTACATCCACACCCACACACCTGCTCCATCAGCTCCCCCACACGCCAGCACACACAGACTTGCACACACAATCCCTCATTCATACTTTAATGCACACATGAGCACTCGTTCACACACACCAACACACACCGACACAAACGCGTGCACACACACACGCACACCCTCTCACACACATTCTCTCTCTCTCTCTCACACACACACACACACACACACAAACACACACACACACACACTCCCCCACCCCAGGACTCCCAGGCACCAGCCAGACACCGGGGCACACACCCGCCCTCCCAGATCTGGTTTTAAACCAGGACCATGATGATGATGATCCAATTCGTACCATTTGCATAACAGTAGTTCATAAAAACATGCATATGTCTAATGTCAGTGAAAACCAAATCAGTCAGGAAAAGCTTTTAGTCTTTTTATCAGTCATGAAAAATGTAGGTTAGTGCATTAACCACTGGATATTAAAAAAATGTATACCATGCCAAACCATAGATAACAGACTCATTTCCAGTGCTCATGCTCCTTGTTCTGATCAGCTTTTTGCTGTGGCTGCAGATCCTGGACTTCGGGCTGGCTCGCAGTACTGACGCTGAGATGACAGGCTACGTGGTGACACGTTGGTACCGGGCGCCTGAGGTCATTCTGAACTGGATGCACTACACCCAGACTGGCAAGACAATCACAGCTGTCAACATACTGTCCCCTCTGTCTTCACTGTCATCTCAGTACTGAGCTTTTGTCAGTGTTTGTCATGTGAAATAATGTCCATCTAAAAAGATGCATTTGTAGTAGAAAAAAAAAAAAAAAAGCATTTGTTTTCATAGTGGTTTACATGCTACTTCATAGGTCAGCAGTTTGTAGAATTCCTCTCCTGGTGTGTGAAAATACTTTTTTAAGTTTCATGGGTGTCAGTCTGACATTAAATATTTTTTTCCCCTTATCTGTTAGCAGTTGACACCGATGGGTGTGACAGCAGCCTGGTAGCATTGTCAGTTAGCGGGGGAGCTGTCACTGCTCTGAAACATGACTTCCACAGGATTTATGTCCTTTAGGAGATCAAGGTTTTGGGTCATCCCATGGCAGTTCAACCAATGGTCCCCACATGACCCCATCAGAAAAATCTGAAAAAATTCATATTTGTTCACCTACCAGATAAACTAACATCCAAAATTTTAATGTCATATCTGTAATAGTTTAGGAGATACAGCCCTTTGATAATTAATGTGTTTTTTTTTGTTTTTTTTGTAATTTTGCAAATTTGCTTTTCGGCCAACTTTGAGGGGCTATAGCTCCTTAGGTATTCAAGCCACACTGCTGAAACTTACTGTCTGGGGTGAAATCCCCCTGAAAAGACCATATTTTGCATCAAAATAATTGTAGGTACCTTCATGTTTGGTCCATGAGGCCTTGAAATCAGGCGAAAAGGCTAATTCTTCAAAATGTCCCCTGTCTTCAGGCTTGCACTGTGCCATAATGGATGAATGTAGAGACCTAATTTTTTTGCATGGATTCTTATGGTCAAGATGCAACAATGTACTGCAAAAAGACTACATTTCAATGAAAGGTGTTGCTGTGAGGCAATGAATAAAATGGGTCGATTTCAGTTTTTCACAAAAATACTCTATTTGAGCACCCAAATTACCATGTGGCCAGTTAATGAAAGTTTTTACCATGTCTTCATATATGTGTCAAGATGTTGTGCACAAAATTTTAGCTTTGGGATAGAATTGGTTCTATTTTTAATATGTTTTTTACTGCATGACTATATTTTCTTCAAAATGTATACAAACGTAGGTGTAAATGACATTTTTAACAGCGTAATGGCATTGATTATTGCACAAGTTATGATAATACTTGAGATGTTAGAACTAGGGTGTGGAACTGCATGATGGTTCAGATAGAATAATTATAGATTTCCCAGAACTGGCTCAGATTGATGGCTGTAGTAGAGACTCCTCGGAAATTGGATGGAGCTGGTCAGTTGACCCAATTTCACCAGGGTCAATGACATAAATGTAGATTTCCCAGAATCACCAATTTTCAGAAAGCCTGTTTGTCTTGATAATATCTTTCTGTGACATTCATCCTTTAAGATCAATCCAACAACACATTTTTCCTCCATGATGGATAAGTTTGTTCAGGGTTATGAATAGAATTCCCAAAATTAGGCTGGCCAGCATCATAAAAATTCTGGGAAATCTTAGCTACATTTATGTCATTGAGCCTGGTGAAACTGGGTCAACTGACCAGCTCCATCCAATTTCCGAGAGGACATTTTGAAGAATTAGCCTTTTCACCTGATTTCAAAGGCCTCATGGACCAAACATGAAGGCGCCTACAATTATTTTGATGCAAAATATGGTCTTTTCAGGGGGATTTCACCCCAGACAGTAAATTTCAGCAGGGTGGCTTGAATACCTGAGGAGATATAGCACCTCAAATTTGGCCGAAAAGCAAATTTGCAAAATTTAAAAAAAACACATTAATTTTCAAAGGGCTGTATCTGCTAAACTATTACAGATATGACATTAAAATTGTGGAAGTGTTTGTTTATCTGGTAGGTGAACAAGTGTGAATTTTTTCAGAATTTTCTGCAGGGGTCATGCAGGGCACTTTCTGAAATCTGGTTGATTTGGGATGGAATGACCTTTTTCATTTTCCAAACTGAATCAGCATCTGCAGAAAGAAGAAAGAATGTAGTGTAGACGGCAAACCTTGGCAAGTTTATACCACGTAAGGCAGGGGTGTCAAACATATGGCCCACGGGCCAAAAACAGCCTGTTAAAGTGTCCAATCCAGCCCGTGGGATGAATTTGTGAATTTACGCCAAAGAAATGTTCACAATCAAAGGTGTCAAAATCATTTTTGTTTAGGTTCTACATACAGACCTGTTAAGTGGGGTGAATGAAAGGACTCGCATGCATGGTGCTGAAGGAAGTAATGTGGTTAATTAAACAGAAAACAAACATGAGGAGCAAACACAAAACAGGGTGACAGGATAGGTGGATGAAAGTCCAGGAGAGTTTATGAAGATCTGTGATGGTCTGAGAAGTAATGATTTGGCACTGCACTGGAGCAGAGGAGCCCCTTATATGGGCTACTGATGGAGATGTGCTCCAACTGCGGTGCGCAGCAGGTGAGTCTGATTGTCAGTGGCAATGCAGAAGCAGACCATAACACAGACCATTCCATCTAAACTGGGTCAGACCCAGTGGCGCAGCAAGGGTCCCCTGGGGCCCCAAGCAAAAATAAATAAATAAATACATACATACATACATACATACATACAGGTGTGGGAGGGGCAATTTGGACTCAGGGGGCCCCTTCAGAGAATTTGAGACAGCTAGTTGTTACTGCAACTTCTCACTGCCGCTGTGTGGTGAACTTATTCTTTAGACTGTGTCAAGTCTGTTGGTCCTTTGGGGGCCCCTGCTGGCTTAGGGGCCCCAAGCAGCTGCCTGCCTTGCCTAATGGCAAGCAGCACCACTGGTCAGACCAATAAAATACTAACATAATAACGCAGAAATAATGACAACTACAAATTATTGTTTTTGTTTTAGTCTAGTCTAGTTTAGTCGTGGAACGCTGGACCAGCTCTATACTCTCCATCGGGTGCTCGAGGGTTCATGGGAGTTCGCCCAACCAGTCCACATGTGTTTTGTGGATCTGGAGAAGGCGTTCGACCGTGTCCCTCGTGGTATCTTGTGGGAGGTGCTTCGGGAGTATGGGGTCCGGGGCCCTTTGCTAAGGGCAGTCCGGTCCTTGTATGACCGAAGCAGGAGCCTGGTTCGCATTGCCGGCAGTAAGTCAGACCTGTTCCAGGTGCATGTTGGACTCCGGCAGGGCTGCCCTTTGTCACCGGTTCTGTTCATAATTTTTATGGACAGAATTTCTAGGCGCAGCCAAGGGCCGGAGGGGGTCCGGTTTGGGGACCACAGGATTTCATCTCTGCTTTTTGCAGATGATGTTGTCCTGTTGGCCTCATCGAACCTGGACCTTCAGCGTGCACTGGGGCGGTTTGCAGCCGAGTGTGAAGCGAGCGGGATGAGGATCAGCACCTCCAAATCCAAGGCCATGGTTCTCGACCGGAAAAAGGTGGTTTGCCCTCTCCGTGTCGGTGGGGAGTCTTTGCCCCAAGTGGAGGAGTTTAAGTATCTCGGGGTCTTGTTCACGAGTGAGGGAAGGATGGAGCGTGAGATTGACAGATGGATTGGTGCAGCGTCTGCAGTGATGCAGTCGCTGTACCGGTCGGTTGTGGTAAAGAAGGAGCTGAGCCGAGAGGCGAAGCTCTCAATTTACCGGTCAGTCTACGTTCCTACCCTCACCTATGGTCATGAGCTTTGGGTCATGACCGAAAGGACAAGATCCCGGATACAAGCGGTCGAAATGAGTTTCCTCCGTCGGGTGGCTGGGCGCACCCTTAGGGATAGGGTGAGGAGCTCAGTCACCAGGGAGGAGCTCGGAGTAGAGCCGCTGCTCCTCCGCGTCGAGAGGGGCCAGCTGAGGTGGCTCGGGCATCTGTTTCGGATGCCTCCTGGACGCCTCCCTGGGGAGGTGTTCCGGGCATGTCCCACCGGGGGGAGACCTCGGGGAAGACCCAGGACACGTTGGAGAGACTATGTCTCTCGGCTGACCTGGGAACGCCTCGCGATCCCCCCAGAAGAGCTGGAGGAGGTGTCTGGGGAGAGGGAAGTCTGGGCATCCCTGCTTAGACTGTTACCCCCGCGACCCGGCCCCGGATAAGCGGAAGATAATGGATGGATGGTTTTAGTCTAAAAAAAAGTAAAATTACAAAAAAATGTTTATTCAAATTTTTTTGTGGAAGGCTGCCTTATAATTTGAACAAATATGAACAACCTGAAATGTCTTACAAGAGAAATTAGTGTAATTTTAAGTATTCTGCCTGTTACTAAATGTTGTGTGTGTTTGTTAATCCACTGTGATCTGTTTTGCACGTGTAAATGATAAACTGAGGCAAGTTTTCTTAAGGAACTTCAGGTTGTTCATGGTTCATGTTTTTCTGATTTTTTAAAGTTAGAACATTTTCGAAATGTAATTTTACTTTTTTCACTCTAAAACAGAGAAAAGTTTGAAGTTGTCATTATTTATAGATTATTATGATAGTATTTTACTAGTCTGGCCCACTTGAGATCAAATCGGTTGGTTTGTGGCCCTTGAACTAAAATAAGTTTAACACCCCTGCTGTAAGTGAATGTATTGTTCCATAAAAATAGAAATGCAAAATACATTTTTTATCTTTATCACAAATAGGAACTATACACTGGCTTTTAAAGGTGATCTTCCTCATTTTCTACTGCACCCAGCCAAACTCTACACAGTTTCTCTGATATGTATTCTGTTTGGGTTTGCTCTCATGTGTTTTGTTTCTGGTGTTTATTCTAGTGGACATCTGGTCAGTGGGCTGTATCATGGCAGAGATGATCAATGGAAAAACCCTTTTCAAAGGCAAAGACTGTATCCTTTCTTCTGTCCAATGTGTTTACTGGTCTGGAAGATTCGAGAGAATACATATAAATGTTTTAAATAATTAAGGAAATTGAAAGCCACTTCATCATTCAGTGACAGTTTTATTTGATGATACATACAGTAAATGTAGTGCAAAATGGATCATAAAAAATGTATCACAGAGCAGGGCCGGTTCTAGCGTGTCATATTAGGGTGGGCTGGTTGAAATAACAGGTGGGCAATTTGGTTGATGTGTACAGACGATAGCAATAGTGTCCTAAAGGCTCACAATTTGAATTGCAGTCCTGACGGCACTGAAAAGTGGTTTGGGGGTTTATGTAAGTATAAGAATCACTTTATTGATCCCCAAAGAGAAATTCAATTGTCAGGCAGCTCATCTGTGTTCATTTACTCTTTAATATAAAATAAAAATGATTTTAAAAGTCCTTCTAGCATATTTCTTTTCATTGGATGAGCTTGAAAAATTAAAGAATGAACACTAAATACTCATAAAATTAATTATTCTCACTGTGGCCAGAATTTATACAAGAAGAAGGTACTCTTGTTCAAACTCAGACTGAAAAGTGGCACAGATAAAACAACAGCACAAACAACTGAAACTGGGCCAAAAGTAAAAATAAAAAAACTAATTATATTTTTTCATATTTCACAAACCAAAAAAGTCTTATTGAAATTCAATCTGAAAAGTGACAAATGACAAAGAGAACAACAAATCTTTCTTTTTCCATCGAAAACCCTGAAATTTATACTCAAATGTCAGTACTCTATACATATAGAACATCATGATGAAATTATTATAATAATTAATATAATTTAGTAACAGAGATCATTTGCCCCTCAGACAGTTTTTGTCCCTTCCTTGGGCAACGGTTGAGAGACCCTGTGTGTGTTTTACTGGTGCTGTGTATGTTTTTTGGTTTTACTGGTGTTGTGTTGCCCAATGTGTGTGTTTTATTGGCGTTGCTTTAGTCAGTGGGTGCGTACATAAGGTGATGCAACTGGCCAAGGGAGTAGGTTTGATTCTGACATTGGTGGGGACACTAAAGTGCTCCAAGGCAGCACTCCTGAAAGTTGATGTTTTTTTACATTTGCAATCATAATTTCACATCATGTTGAGCAGATCAAACAAGCAAACAATCATAGTCAGAAAAAAAAATTCAGTAATTGACATGTTTATAATGCATATTTTAATATCTAAGGACAATACAAGAATTTAATGCATTCTGCAATGTTATTCTCATGATTAACATATCCATTATTATTGAACCTCACCTGTGAATTTTCAGCCTCTCCTCCTCTACCTCCTCCCGCCTCTCTACCATCTGTCACCTGACATAAATATGTTGATGCATGACATATGAACAAATTAGGGATACAGTGATCATAGAGTTTGATGGTACAGTTATTGCCTGAGCAAAAAAGGTTTTTACTTTAAATTATTACATGTAATTTATTCCCCAAATATATGGATAAAATCACATCTAGAATCACATTTACAGTCTGAGGTTTTATTGTGTTTTCCCCACAAATATTCTTTATGTGTGATTTTTAAACAGTTGCTCTTCCATAGTCATAGCCAATAGTAGTGTAGTCTGTTATGTTTTTCTGTTGGATAAATGTTTTCCCTTAACTTTCAATTGGGTGGGCAAGATGGACATTTGAGTGGGCTCAGCCCACAGGGGTGCTTCGACACAGAGAGAATATCATCTACTGGAAATTTTTTGGACCCAGCAATGTTGTTTTCTATAAGGTTTTATGATCAAAATGTCATCTTATAAATGTAGCAGATGAGATTCAGCTTGGATGTGTGTTGGGAAATTGGTGCAACTATCATAAAAACCTAAACTTCATCATTATTCGCTGCACACATTAGTAGATTAGCACCATGTTTATTCAAAAGAATTCAGAAATTGGCCAAAATTAGCTCATGGCCTCCATCAAGGAGGTTAGGATTTTACCATTGTTCATTTGTCTATTAGCATAGTGCCCACAATTTTGGACATGTATTACATATATTATCATCCTGATTTTATTTTGTGTGAGTCCTGATGACAGTGGCTACAGCTGATTAAATTTTAGCCCATCAAGGTCAAAGGTTAAGCTCAGGGAAGATTCCTAAAGATCAGCACTTTAATGTTAAGTCATTAACGTCCATCCACAACTCACTCAAGAAAGGTCAGGATGGTTTAAAGGAGGAGTGCCTATCCACTCATTTATCACATAAAACTTTGTTCTCTACAGCAAGAATTTTTTTTTTTTTTCCTCAAAAAGAAACAAAGAAAAGCATAAACACGTAAGACAGATCACGTCATATTTATGGAACATTTCCAGTTTTTACCCCTCGGCCAGCTTCATGCCAAAGGGGTATTGTAACAGTTTTGTCTGTCCATCCGTCCGTCTGTCTGTCCATTCAACAATGTAATTGCATTATCTGCAGAATGAATGCAGTGAGATATATGCATCAAATTTATACTGTGGATGCATCTTGGCATGGAGCAGAAGTCTATTGAAAATAGGTCACCTTGACCTACATTTTCAAGGTCAAATGGCAACATGTCTGTTCAACAATGTAATCGCATTATTTGAAGAATGCATTGAGATTTCTGCACCAAATTCACACAAAGACAATCTAATGTCGTTTATAGGGCAGTAACTTTCAACAGAATCTTACACTATATTTGACTGAGGGGTATTAAAAGTCCGCAGCATGGTATGTTTCAGTTATGTTCCATGTTTTTGTTCGCACGTCAGTCAGTCTGTATTTCATATTTCCTGGATTATTTCTATCCATGTAGAAGCCAATAACGTAATAATGACCCATAACGTAATAAATTTGCCATTTTTAAAATGTAATAGGCCAATAACGTAGTAACTGACCAATAACGTAATAAAAGTCCTGAACCGATAACGTAATAACTTTTGACCAATAACGTAATAACTTATTATGTTACCGGTTGGTTATTACGTTATTGGCCAGATAAAAAAAAATTCTTTGAAAATGTAATAACTGAGCCAATAATGTAATAATATATTAATATCGCTGTATTTAAGTTTCATTTATTACATATAACTGTGACCCCCCCCCCCCCCCCATGTATTTGTCTATTTAACTTGATGGTTAAAATGATCTCTTATCCTGTCTGCTGCTCCTAAGCCTTTCAAAGTATCTCCCAATGAAATGGAAGCACACGTTTACAAACATAGACAATGGTATGATATGAAATATGTATGACATGTCACTCACTCTTGAAGGTAGTTTGTTTTTTTCCACTGTTAACCCTGTAAAGCCTGAATCATTAAATCATTGACAGAAAATTCCAATTCTTTAAAACTGGAGCCTTTATTGGTCCTTCTGAACAACGGAAAAAAAAAAAAAAAAAAATCAAATACTCATTTCCATGATTGAGTTTCAATTTGTATCATATTTGATACATTGTGTCTCAGTGCTCAAATATTATCATTTTTGAAGAAACAAAAACATAATATAACACAAACATATCTAACATACTGGTAATTCCAAACATACATAAGAACATTTTCTAGTGCTACTATCATGCAGCAATGAGAAATCCACCAGTGGAACTGGTACGGTGGAAGTCTGGGAGACACAACATTTCAGTTTTCTTTACTAATTTTGTGGTTCACAGACTTTTTATTTTGCATGGTGGTAGGCCTGAAAACAGTTTCTGTCCTTGTTCAAACAGAGTTGCACTCGGCATTTCTTACTGTACACATGCGAGCTTATAATTATATCATTATAATCGTAGCATAATCGTTTTCAACGCTCCTTCAACACTGTATTTTTTTGCCATCTAAAAACACATGTGCACACACAAAAACAGGTTAATGTGTATATTTTGTCTAAATTGGTCAGTTTTTAGTGAAAATCTGTAAGAAAAAGGAAGTTACTAGCAATGGTACCATGGCAACACTCACCTAGTCATCAATCATCATGATACACCAAGTTGAATATGGGTCCTTCTGTGAAACTGGTCCTAAAAACAGGACAGTGGAGCTAAAAATTCAAACCAGATGTAGACTAATGTTACAAAGCAAGTTTGGAAGCACTTTGGGTGTATTTTAAAAAATATATTTACCGAGATAAAATAAATTATTTTTCAGATAAAATATATTTTTATTTGATGGGCACATACAAAAATCCATGTCACCTGGTAAAAAGGACATGAAAAGTATATGCTACTATTTTTTGAATGTCTTTTTATTTTCTTACATGTACATTTTGAGAATCGAAGTAAATATGCAAGGCAGAGTGTTTCATTAAAAATGACCGCTGTTGCAAAATCACTCGTGATTTACATGTGTTTCAATGGGCAGGTTCTGCATACAACACGAATGGACACGATGGGTTCCACAAGAAACCTGGAATGAGACTGAGATTCATGAAAAACCTGTATGTCTGGATTAGAAAACCACTAGGATCGACACATTTAACACAATGTCTTTATTTATAGTCTGTATAAGACCATTTAAGCATGTTTTCAGATCAAAAATGACACCTAGGTAGCTTTTTATGTCCCAATTTGGGTCCCGGTATTTTATTAAAAATTCTTTAATTTGGGGATTTTTTGCATTTATCTAAGGTCATCATTAGGTCCATCATGGGGGAAATATGTTTATATTTCTCTTTTATTATTGGGTCTAAAAAGCTGGAAAAATGCTAGCTACCAAAATAAACCCAGTTTCATATAAGTACCCATATCTAAATTTTTTGCGCTAAATGTGCCAAATTACGCAATTTAAACATTTATATAGTTTAATTGAAAAATAAAGAAGACTGTATGTTGCTTGATGATATGTACAATGCATGAAATGCAATAATATTACAAGTGACTGATTTAGATTTACATGACCTCATATACTTGCTGTATCAAATTGGATACACCTTTTTCAACACGGTTTTACTAAAACATAGATTATGAAATATGAAGTAATTTCACCTTGCATCAACCCAATAACTCTTCCTATTGATGTTTCAGTAAAAAAAAAAATTAATGTTCTCTGACTTTAACCTTTTCAAAATTGGCTAAGTTCTTCTTGAAAAACCACCTGCGCCTCCTTCCTCATTAATGACAGTCTTGTAGTGGCACTGGACAGGCCTCTGGTGAACAAATTCCTCCCCCGGTGGATTATCCATGTATAGCATGTATCTAATTGCATACATCAGGTTTTTCAAGAAAAAAAATATCACACTGATCATGTAGAGGGTTTCAAAACTCATGTCTCAAATATGATACATTTGGTGTTATAGGGTTAAGGATTTTTTTGATTTCCCATAATTGACCACTAGATGGCAGTGGTGTGACATTGACTCTCTTCAGTTGTCCAAACTTCCTTGCTTCCTTTCTAGTACATAATAAAGGTAATCAGTGATCAATTTTCTTTGGTGAACAGTTCATTTTATTGAAATACTTGCATATACCACGTACAGTCTTATATATTTAGTACAGGAGTATATAACATTATTGAGAGTGTATTCAAAGTTAGCTGACTATACCCAGCTAACTGTTGGCTAGTTATTATCATTATTAACTATTACAGTTTGATAATATCAGGGGGTAAATACCTTTTTAAGGGTTTGTCCCATATTTGATCTATTCAATTTATCCATTCCGTTCCACAAAATTTACCAGATGCGCGCACTCACACACGCTCGGACGCACGCATACACATACATACACACTTTCCATTAAAAATGTTTATACCCCTGATATAATCAAACTGTAATAGTCAATAATGCTAATAACTAGCCAGCAGTTAGCTAAGTATAGTCAGTTAACTTTGAATACACTCTCAATAATGTTATATCCTCTTGTACTAAATATATAAGATTGTACATGGTATATGCAAGAATTTCAACAAAATGAACTGTTCACCAAAGAAAACTGATCACTGATTACCTTTCAACATTTGTCCTACAAAGGAAGCAAGGAAGTTTGGACAACTGAGGAAAGTCAATGTCACACCAATGCCCTCTAGTGGTCAGTTGTGGGAAATCAAAAAATCCTTAACAGTGAAAAAAATTACTATCTTCAAGAGTGAGTGACATGTCATACATGTCATACATATTTCATATCATACCATTGTCTATGTTTGTAAACGTGTGCTTCCATTTCAATGGGAGATAGTTTGAAAGGCTAAGGAGCAGCAGACAGGATAAGAGATCATTTTAACCATCAAGTTAAATCGACAAATACATGAGGGGGGGGATTTTTTCACAGTTATATCTAATAAATGAAACTTTAATACAGTGATATTAATATATTATTATTTAATTGGCTTAGTTATTACATTTTCAAATAATTTTTTTTTATCAGGCCAATAATGTAATAACCAGCCGATAACGCAATAAGTTATTACGTTATTGGTCAAAAGTTATTACGTTATCGGTTCAGGACTTTTATTACGTTATTGGTCAGTTATTACGTTATTGGCCTATTACATTTTAAAAATGGCAAATTTATTACGTTATGGGTCGTTATTACGTTATGGGTCGTTATTACGTTATTGGCTTCTACAATCCACTTAGTATCATTTGGAGACTCTTTACTCAGCAATTTGACTATTGTGTTACTTCCTGCAAATAGTATTTATGTAAGTAATTGTTGTAATTCCTAATGCCTCAGTCACAAATGCCATTACAAAGGGCTACAAACACTGTGCAAACATTTCAACAATTTCGTACAATCTTCTCAAGGCGGACTTATAAGAATGGAGTGTTCATAGACCGTTCCTAAGTTTGTAGCCAGATGGATGATCTTGTGCAAGATTTTCTATGAACATGCTAGGAAATCCCCTTTTGTAGGCGCCCTAATGAATGCCTTTGGAACAACCTAAGAACAACGCGTGATGTTTGTGGATCACTGTGGAACACTGTGCAAACATTTCCAGAACCCAATGTTCCTGCACTGGCCACAAGTAGATCACAAGAACACATTACATTGTTATTAGGGCCCCCTTATGGTGTTCACAGGAGCGGACTCACAGAGATTTGCATGGCTTTCTTAAGGTAGACGTAAGGTGTTCCTATAGGCAGTAGTGCGTCATTCATGCGTCATTCTTGGCGTTCTTAGAGGGGGTTGTATTCAAATTTTCAAGACAGAATGAATGACTGGACTCAAAGGCAAGGTGCTGAAGGGAAAGTGTTTTATTACCATAAAAATAACAATGAAGAAACAACACAGTACTTGCAGAGAGATAATGCACAGTCCACAGTACCCGGGTGATGAGGGTCAGGGTGATGGAGAGAATGTGCATGACAGACAGTTACAGCAGGGCCGTGCAGAGAGCTATAAAGGGGCAGGGGCTCAAACTTCCAAAAGGGCACATGAAAACGAATAACCACCAATTACATATGATTTGAAATGTTTAATAAATGTTTAATAAATCAATTAAGTCACTGAGTTTCCAAAAAAGATTTATAATACTAATGTCTTCTACTAATGTAATCTTCATCATCATCATCATTATTATTACTATATTTATTATTATCATTCAGTATTATCATCATTAGTACCTTTATCAGTATTATCATTCAGTATTATCATTATTTTCCAGACTCCACATTCCAAGCAAGTCCTTGGAAATACCTTGTTAAAATTATTTGAAAACTGTGGGGTGGCCGTTGCTAATTTTCATTCAATAAATTTATATGACTATTTAGACTAGACTCAGACTGCACCTATTCTGTGTATAGTAGGCAACTGTAAAATATGTGCATTTTCTACAATGTAAAATATATATTTCTCAGTCTCGAAAGTGAGGACTATTACCATGTGTTACAATTTTGCGGCTAAAACTCAACAGTTTATGGAAATAAAACATAAGCAAATATGTGTGACTACTTCAGTGAGGACTCAGACTCAGGTGGGCACCCAGCTGTTAGAGTGTGCTAGTCTGTGAGCTCACTCCATGACGTGACGATGATATTGAATTATTTACTCACTTACGATCGGTTTTTGGCCCCAAAACTATAGTTGTTGAAGAATAGGACCAGAGCGACAAGTGAATGTTTTGGACAGATAGCAGGGTGGACTCTCACGTACCTTGAATCTTCCCTCCTCCACGTTCATTCTCCAGACCAGGACATGCGTGCGTGTGTGTGTGTGTTGCAAGCAATGTTGCACAGGAGGAAGGGGCAGGGCGTGACAGATGAAAGGGCACCATGACCAGGTCAAGTGACAGCCAAATTAAACCACTCTTAACATTTATTATCATTGATCAAAATTTTAGTCACGAAAATTTTAGTCATGCAGTTTTTTGCGCAAAAAAAAAAAAAGAGTAAAAAGGGCACTTGTAGGCAGAGGATCAAATCGGCTGGGGCTCAAGCCCCCCTGGCCCCCTGCTTTGCACGTGCCAGAGTTACAGTTAGGCACTCGGTGACGGACAGTTAGTGTTTTTAACATTCAGTTCCTTCTGTTATCTATCTATTATCTACTTGTGTGTCTTTGTTTTATTTTTATACCTTCTACGTCAAATTTCTTCATTTGATGTCTTATTATAACAGTGCAGGTCAGTTTTCCCACAGTAATGTGTGATTCAGCACCAAGGACAGCGCACGATCCCAAACGCATAAAACGCATATTCACATTCTAAAACACTTAATGTAAAAAAGCTTAACATAGCTTAATGTCTGAAAAGAGCATCAATCATCACCAAATTATGCATGGACATCTCTAATGCTGGGATAGGCTCCAGACCTCCTCAAGGATAAAGCTGTTCAGACAATGAATGAATGAATGAATGAAAAAACAGTACTCTAACATTGAACTACGTTAAGTTTTTTTGCACCTATGGAGAGGAATAGACATCCATAATTCTGGGGTTTTCGTTTTTGATTTTTGCAGAGGCAAAAGTGGACATGACTGTTTGACTGTTGTTTATTTTTATATTCAACAAGTTCTGTAAAGCTCTGTGAGGCTATATGATTATTGGACTCTACAAATAAAATTCAGTTAATTTAATACAGTAGAGATGTCCACACAAACTTTGGTGATGATTGATCACTGATCACTGGGGCATTAAAATATGTTAAGCTTTTTTACGTTAAGCATTTTAAAATGGCTCTCTTCTTCTGCTGCTGTTGGACTGAAACAGCAGCACCAACCACTTGATCTTCTTTTTCTTTGTCTTGTAGCTGTAGAAGTTTCACTGTGTGAGTATTATTGCCATCTGGAATGCGATGATCATGACACGGGCCTTTTAGTACACGGCTACTGTTTATATACCAATCTAAATATTCTGAAAAAGTATAAGATCTTCTTACCATTGACTTGAAAATGCTGTGAGTTGCACATAGGAGTGCTGTACGGCCACCTTACGACAAAATAATAAGTGGCCGTAGGTGTGATGTTGGAAGGTCCCAGGGCACCCTTACTTCATACAGCACAAAATCACATCATTTTCTCACAGAGGCCTTAAGGTGCTCTTGCATTTTGAATGGCAGCCATACCGACCTCATAAGACGGCTGTAAGAAACTATTACTCCCTCCATGAATGTCTGTGAACTCCAGATCTCGTAGGAACCAGGAGATTTGTACGAGCCCATCATTCGTAAGAAGCTTTGTGACTGAGGCTTAAGGGGAAAGCAGGTGTACGAAAGATCTTTCAGATATGAACTTGGACAATATACACTCACAGTCAGTGAAAACTTTGAGACCATATTTTTTGACATAAGTTTTATTTTGAAACCCTGAACTGGAGTTTTTTCCTATGAATCATTTGTTTAGGATATTGGCATACAGAAACAAAAATCTAAAGTTTCAAGAATAATTTCAAAACAAAAAATTTAACAAAAGAAAATGGCACCTGCCAAACACAGTCCCAACAGTAGTGGTCCTGGTCTGGAGTTGTCACTCTCTCTCTCCCTGGACACTGTCTATGGTCAACAGAGCCTGTGGTGTTGTGGCGTTCAACCAGGTTTCTGATTGTGGGTTGGGAACAGCCCGTAGGCCTGGCTATATCTCTGTAGCTCAAACTGGCCTCCACCATACCCACTGCCCAGAGACATTGTTCACATAATAGACGTGGCATGAAGCCGTTCACTGGACTAACAATGGTGGCCTTTTTTGGGCCTTTATATAGGCCTTCAAAACCAATCCTCAAATTTTGCAGATACCCACTAAGTATTGCTCAATGTGTATTTGGTCCACTTTTGCAAAGAGACCAACCCATGTGCAATGAACTGTGACAACATGGCAACTCATCATTATCTCAACTACCCGAGCACTAAGTCATCAATAAATCCACAATGAATAATTACAACCCCCCTACAAGTAGAAATATGCATACATTTCAACCTCAAAGTTTCTATTGACTGTCAGTATACATACAAAGGTTCATTAAGGTTGATGTATCCATTGGAGAATTAATCACACATATACAGTACTATGAAAAAGTCCTTGGCCAACAACAGGTTTGTTGGTTTAGTAAAGTTCTAAAGACCCCACATGTATTTCTCAGTCTCTGTATTTAGATCCAATCTGCATATATGTGAGGTATGTACAGCAATAAAAAACAAAGGTTTCAGGGAAAAGCAGCTTCTATAAACCAAAGTGGTCATATTTAGTATTACCTCCATTTGGACTTAACATGTCTTTAATCTTTTTGTTCAGACAATATGAGATTAAATGCATTAATTTTCTGATGTTGTATACCAGGTTTCATTCAATGCATGTCAGTTGTTTCTAGTTGTTTGTCCTGCTTCTTTTCATGGGGTCAAAGGTCACACTAAACTTTGCTGCAGACTTTTTCACAGTATTGTACATTTTTGGTTTTTGTGCATTTAAGGAATTTAACATTGTTCAGGTTTATGTCCTCATAACAGATTAAAACAGAGGCTCACACAGATGGACATAAGTCAGAATAATCCCCTCTTCACCCACAGACTGTATGTGAAGATGACCACTATGGTTATCTGCGAAAGTGAAGTCAAGACATCTGGATCCCCCCCTGGTGAATGGCTGCAGTATCAGTATAAAAAAAAAAAAACAACAAATGTTATTCTGTGAGACCGGCTAAACTAAAAACTGAAAGTACCCATCTAATAATTTTTTACTAAAGTGATTTCTGTCTTCCATTAAATTTCATGAGTTTGATTGAATCATATGATGTTACAACAATGGCCGATTAAGTAAGGAAGGAAGGACGGAAGGAAGAAAGAAAGAAAGCAATTCACCTGAGCTCTAATTCATTACACAGTGGTAGGAAACAGCATCCATCTATATATGCAGCTTATGTGCTTACTCTTTCGCATATAAGGTAATTACAGTATGTTGCTAAGATATATATTACAGATTTCTGACATTTTATTTTTGCCTTTTTCCATTTCCTTTTCCCCCTGATGGATTTGAATGAAACTGTTAATGAAACTGTCATGTGGCTTTCAATTTTCTGGTATTTTCTGAATGGCACTATAAATTATATTGTATAAATTGTGTGAGTCTTTACATGTTGACACCCTGCAAGATGACCTTGGGTTAAAAATCCTTGACCGCTGTACAAGACATGGACCAGCTGACCCAGATTATGAAAGTGACAGGAGTACCTGGACCAGAGTTTGTACAGAAACTGGACACTCCAGAAGTATGAATAATATCATCTAATATACCTAACTCTCTTGTTTTGAATAACTGCTGACACATACTTATTGATAATAATACTTTTAGATCAGACCTGAAAAGATTTTCCCTGAAATAAAATAGCTGCATTTCTCTGAAAGCTATCAGATTTAATGCTATAAAGATTGACATATACAGTATATTGTAAAAATAAAGCAGCTGTTAGTTTTCCCTAGAGGCTACAATACAACAAAATAAGATGCATCAATAGTAAGGCTTTAAGTGTAAAGTCTGGAGGAAAGGTAGGATAATGACAAAAATAAATCAGGTTGTGCCTGGCTGAAGAAATGGAAAATTTAGATCTCAAATTGAAAAAGTAGTCTTGAAAGGTACATGAAGCCTTTTAAAATAACTCCAGATAATTCAATAAAATTAGATTATTGCATGATATTTGATGGAGCGGACTTTGTTTTTTACAATCAGTGGTAGAATGCCCTAAAGTACGTATTAGAGGAACATTTGCTTTACCAGAGTATTTATGTTTTCTACAGTTTTACGCCTCTATTTCACTACATCACAGAGCTCAATATTGTATATTTTTACTCCAATACATTTGTTTAACACCTTTAGTTATTTTTCACATTGCAGTTTTTCATCCCCTTACCATCCTATGAAAACTATGTATATTTCCAAAAGCGCTGATTCTTATAAACAATTAAGCTGAAAATTGTCCCCCATCTTAAACTAAATATATTTAGAAAGCCTCTTCATGTAATAAAACATTCTTGGATTACCTGTAAAGGTGTCACCACTCTGTACAACTATAGGCTAATTGGTAAGAATGTGTTGGTGCCAGTGCAGGACAGTAGCGTCTAAGTGTTCTGTCATCTTTATTTACAGTAGGTGATGTTATACAAAGTTATTATTGTTTTTGCAGAGATGCTATTGTTTTCCTTGCTTTCCTGTCCCATTTTGTTTAAACAATGCTTATTATGTTTGTCTTTGTCTCTAAAAACAGGCCAAAAGTTATATTAAAGGCCTTCCTCGCTATCCCAGAAAAGACTTTTCAACACTGTTTCCCAGAGTCAGTGCAAAATGTGAGTTGACCCACAGCGACACGCTTCTCAGTTTAAGGACATAAACTGTGTTGCTTTTTACCTTCTGTGTTATATAGCTTTAAAATATCATATTTGTTTATGTTTAACTGTAAACTTGAGGCACTGGAGAATATTTTAATCAATTCTAAAGCTGGAGCTAATTGATGTTTGTCTTTTAGAAACAAAGCAGTGTCATCAGCTAGTTGTGTTATTTGTATTTCTTTTTTAAATATAGTCAAGCCTTTGATATTAGTGCTATGTAGAATCATTAACAAGAGCTATTCAGCTGCAATTAAAAAAAGAAAGGGCGAGATTGGACAGCCTTAACTGACTGATCTTTCAACAGAAAATCTTTTGGAGGTATTTGGGTATAGTAATATATTGCTGTTAATATCTTTGTGTAATATTTTAACAATTGTGGTGATGTATTCTCCAAAACCCATCATATCTAAAGTAATATAAATAAATTGATGTTCCACTACCGAATGCTTTAAAAACAAAGTCAAGAAATATAATTATTGCATCTGATTCTACATATTCTGAGTAATCAATCCAATCTAGGACTAATCATAAATCCTTTTTGGGTTTCACTAATAATTTCTACAAGGTCATTTTTGAGACACCTGGCAAATAATAAAGCAAACAGTAAGTAGTCTGTATTTAGAAGAGTAATAGGTCTCCAGTTTTCTACAGAAAGGGGGTCTTTATTTGGTTTTGGAATCAAGTTAATTAATCCTTTTTTCATTGTAGTTGTCATTTTTTTGTTGTCAATGCATTCTTTGTACATATTCATAAGGGGAGTTTCAATAATATCCCCAAGAAGAGTACAACTCAGTAGATAAACCATCTATCCCTGGGGATTTACCAGGTTTCATATGTTTTAGAGCTTCGACCAGCTCGGTGATTGAGATAGGTTTGTCACAATTTTTTTTTAATTGAGTTGATATGGTAGGAACAAACTGTTTGATATTATCACAATGATTTGAGTCTAATTGGAGCTATAAAGTCTGCTGGAAAACAAACTTATGTATTCAGCTATATCTTCAGGATTTGTGTTAAGTTTGTTATTTGTTTTAAGAGCAGACATGTTTTTGTTTTTTTTTTACTGCATTTTTCAGTTGCAAAAACTAACTTCAGTTTCTTTCTCCATTTTCTAACCATCTCGCCCTTGAGCGTATAAAGGTGTTAATTGTACTTGTTCAGAATCAGACAGATTTTCCTTTTTCAATAATGGTTCTAAGCTATCTAAGTTTTCTCTTTCTCTACAGTAACTGGCTTTTTTTTTAATATCTTTGCTACGTTTGACCGCTGTTTTTCTGACTTTAAATTTAAAATATTCCCATTTATGAATGTTATTCATTTCAGCAATTTTAAAGATGTCCTGAGCTAATATCTTCTTGAAAGATCCTGTCTTTAATCAAGTTATTATGCAGTTTCCATTAACCACATATAGTAGGTTTTTATTTTTTTTATTGGAACACGTTAACTGTAGGGTGATTAATTTATGATCAGATAATGGAGCATATGAGTGTGATACCCCAGACACATGTCGAAGGCAGGATGTGGACATTAACCACAGGTCTATTCTGAATTGTTGTGTACGTCTGGCATCACTCCAGGTAAATTCTTTGCTATCAGGGTTAAAGAAACGCCATGAGTCTGTAATTGACAACTTTTCACTAAGGTAAACAGTGGGTTTGAAATATTGATTCTTGATATTCTATCTGGAATTTTATCCGACAAGTCATTAGGAGCATCACTGAAGTCTCCTCCTATAATCAGGTAGGCATTGTGATGCTTGCTTTGTAAATTTGTTATTTTGGAGCGGTAACGATTACCGGTATAATGATAAACTGCGGTAAACATTTCTAACGGTTAGTATTAAATTCTAATTATTACGATAACTGTGTTCGATTACTGCACTTTGAAAATCACAGTGATACTGTTCATTTCCTGGAGAAGCAGCGGCACTCCAAGCATGCTTGTGCAGTTTGCAATGTTTGGCCTCTGAAAACATGGTGGAAGGCACCTGCATGGACAGAGCTCCAGAGTTTGGGGATAATGGGCTCCCGCAAGGACCTGGGTCCATCCGAGCACATGCACAGACCCGGGTACGTCCAAGCGAGCAAGTGAGCGAGCGCACGGCCCCAGTCCGTAGCAAGCGAGTGCACGGACCCAGTCCGTACAAGCGCGGACCCGGACTGTCTGAGCAAGCAAGTGCGCGGACCTGGTTTGCTCGAGCGCCGGGCCCGCACAAGGACCGGGTCCACACTGCTGTTAACCCCCTCCCCGCCCCCGCTGCTTCAGATCCTCACCCAGCAGAGAAACTGTCTCATTATAGATACTCAGGACAAACTCCTGCCAGTTCAAATGAGCCCAAATGAGTAAACTTCAGTTCTACAAAGACACATGATGTGTGTAAAAACCAAAGGAGAGGAGGCTTTATAACTGAAGGACACTCAACAGTAAATCCAGTGACTGACCACCAGAGGAACTGAACCATAATCCATTGTTGAGGTTGGTCTGTCACACACCAGGAGTGAACCACTGACCAGTCCGGATCAGATCACTCTAACATGTTTTAAAATCCTCATTCTTTCAGAATATTTACATTTGTTCATTAAACAGTTCAGGAAAATGTGATTGTTTCACTTTCTGTTTGTGTGTATAATGGTGTTTATACGTGACACTGTGAATGATTTGATATGGAAAATGGTCAAACAAGCTCCTCTATGACCTGTCGAACTACTTTTTTTCCCACTCAAAAAACCACTCAGGAATCGATAGGAGAATTGATAAGGAATTTGATTAGTAAGCAGAATGGACAATGGCGTTCATATTGATAAAATCCTATTATGTCAGCCCTGCGATGAACTAGCGACTTGTCCAGGGTGTACCCCACCTTCGCCCCTATGTAGCTGGGATAGGCTCCAAGCGACCCCCGTGACCCTAGTGATGATAAAGCGGGTTCAGAAAATGAATGAATGAAAATCCTATTAATTCCCACCCCTGGTGCAGATATCTCTTATGGCCATAAGGTGCTATCTTTAATGCTCATTTGTATGTTTGATGTTTACATATTAATATTTTAATGTTTCTACAACAGAAAGTACATTGTGTGTGTGTTTTTTTTTAATACAACTTGGTTACATTATTTCAGTGTGTGTATAAGTAGTTTCGAACATTTTTAGCATATTTCAAAAATACTGTGATAATAATGATAACCGTTTCAATAAGGAGATCCATCTTGGTTTAGTCAACTGGAACTAATTTGGTGAAGAGGTCATAGATTTGCTGTCTCAAATCCTCTGTTGTTTTGTTGCTCTTCTCCACAAGGTTGAGAAGTCTCAGATTCCAAAGCCAGATGTATCTTTCAGCTTCTTCAATTTTTGTGTTTTGCTCAGAGAGCCAGAGATCCACTGCTTGCACTTTCTCATCACTTGTCATTGTTTGGAATTCTAGTCCTTTGACATGTTCCTTAATATCTTTAATGTCTGCCGAATTTTTGCTAATCTTTTCCTCGAAGGAAGAAAATCTACTTGCCAGATCTTGAATAGCATGGAGTATGTCAGAATTCGATGCCTCATCTTTCCCGGTGTCTGCACTGGCACACATTTTCTTGGGGTTGGGGCTTGACACCGGTGTCTCAAGTTGAGGAGAACATAGAGATTTGGTCTGTCCATCTTTTAAGTGCATTAGTAGATTTCTTTGAGTGCTTCTTTTGTTTTCTTTGCTCTCCTTACATTTCATGTAGTTTGAGGTCTCAGTATGTTAACGCTAGTTTAAAGTACTTGTATGATGAAAAACTCCCTGTGGTGTTTCAAAATGGCGCCAGTGTGTTTGGCCCACCGTCTGTCACTTTGTGTACTTTTTGTTGTTTTGTGGTTTTTATCAACTGTCACTGCAAATGTTTTACCTGTATTTGTATATGATCGTCAGACACTTCTGGATTTGTGGCCAGAAGCCAACAATATTGTGGACTTTCAGCAGGATGGGCAAAATTCTTATCAGGCCCCATACCTACGTGGAGTTCCATCTTACCTGCTCCGTATCCCGGCTCCACCTTTGTGCAGAAGGCGCCGTTTGCGCAGGGGAAGACGCAGCGGCCGTCTTGTAAAACTAAAGGCCATCTTGGCATGTTCTCCACAGGCTGTGGAGCATGCTGCTCAGCTTGCTCCGTGGGGAGTGCTGGATCCAATCGCCACCTGCCTTGTTCCTCTCATTAGCTTGGAAGATGGATCCCTGTGTCGTCGACTCCCATCCCCGCGCGTTCTCCGGTGCGGAGTGGATCATCACAATCTCCAGCTACCTGTCTGGGTGCAGGTGGCTAGTCCCCCTGCTAACTCTTCAGCTTCAGATGCTTTCAGGGTTGCTGTGGTGAATGCCCAATCACTAGGGAATAAAACCTTTATTTTCAAGGACTTCTTCGCATCCCGTGGATTGGATTTCCTATGTGTGACCAAAACCTGGATAAATATCGGTGAGTCCACTGTGCTTTCAGAACTTTTGCCACCTACCTGCTCATTCTTCAACTCCCCGAGGTTATCAGGCCGTGGAGGGGGAATCGCTACTGTTTATAAGCAAATGTTTAAGTGCAAGCAGGTAACGGTGTCTTCCACCTATGCCAGCTTTGAACTGTGCCTTTTTGAACTGTCTCGTCCTTTTTCCATCCTGTGTGCAGTCATCTACCGACCTCCTAAATACAACAAGGATTTTATTAGTGACTTTTCTGACTTCCTTGCGGACGTGATGCCAAAATATGACAAGATCTTAATTATTGGAGATTTTAACATTTATGTGTGCTGCCCTGAGAAACCACTGGTGAAAGACTTCTTAGTTCTTTTGGACTCTTTTAGTTTGGTGCTGTGCATGTCTGGCCCCACGCAGGAGTGTGGGCACACACTTGACCTTGTTTTAACTTTTAATTTGTCTGTTGAGAATCTTGTAGTACTTGATGCTGTGTTTTCTGACCATATGCCTGTGATTTTTGACATTTTACTTCCATACGTAATGGCCAAACCGTGCGCTTCAGCGCGCCACTGTTGGGTACTTAACCCTTCCACTGCTGCTCAGTTTGCTGCCGCTTTTACTGCTAACTTTGACCAGTCTACATGTGCTGATACTGAGGAGCTATCCGCTAGTTTTCATTCGATCTGCCAGACTGTGCTAGAGTCTGTGGCTTCAGTTAAAATAAGGTCGTCTAAACCTAAAACCGGAGCCTTGGTTAAATGAGAATACTCGTGCTGCCAGGTGAGAATGCAGACAAGCTGAGCACAAATGGAAAAAAGATAAACTGAAAGTGTCTTTTCGAATTCTAAGAGAAAGCTGGCGCCATTATCAATCAACTGTAAAATTATCAAGAACGAGGTATTTCTCTGAGATTGTTACAAATAATTGTCATAACCCTCATGTGCTTTTTAAGACTATTGACTCGGCTTTAAATGTCCCTCAGCCTGTGTGCTTAGAGCTTTCTTCAGAAACATGTGAGAAGTTTGTTTCATTCTTTGTAAGCAAAGTTAAAACTATAAGGACACAAATAACGCCCCCTTCTCATGACCCCTCCGTGCATGTCCCCTGTTGTGCTGTTTTTGATGACTTTGAACCTGTAACTCTCCCAGAATTAAAAAACATTGTTGCTCAGTTGAAGGCCACAGGTTCTCCAGATGACCCACTACCTCCACGTCTTTTTAAAGAGGTTTTTGAAACTATAGCGCCTGCTGTTTGTCATCCAGTGTTGTCCCTGCTCATTTTAAACATGCAGTGGTGCATTCTTTGCTTAAAAAACCTGGCCTTGATTCTGCAGCACTGTCAAATTTCAGGCCTGTCTCTGAGCTCTCGTTTGTTTCAAAGACCTTGGAGAAAATTGTTTTTATTCAGTTGAAATCATTTTTAGATGAGTACAGTATTTTAGAAACTTTTCAGTCTGGTTTTAAAAATCTTCACAGTATGGAGTCTGCGCTCTTACGGGTTTTTAATGACATTTTTATTTCAACTGATGCTGGCCTTTTTGTTGTTGTGGTGCTGCTTGACCTGACATCCGCTTTCGATACTGTTGACCATGGGATCCTCCTCTCCCGATTGGAACACTGGGTGGGGATTCGGGGTTCAGCTCTGGACTGGTTCAGATCTTATTTGACTGGGAGATCCTTCTGTGTTCACTTTGGTGAATTTGTTTCCTCTTCTGCCCCCCTGCCATGCGGGGTACCACAAGGATCCATCCTTGGACCTTTGCCATTTTCTCTCTATATCCTCCCTTTAGGGTCCATCCTGAGGAAGCATGGCATTGCGTTCCATTTTTATGCAGATGACAGTCAAATCTATTTACCTTTCAAGAAGGATGACCCGCAAGCTATAAAACCCCTCTTGGACTGTACTGATGACATTAAATCTTGGATGTCATTGAATTTTCTGAATCTAAACCAGGACAAATCAGAAGTTATGGTTTTTGGCCCCAGTGTTTGAAATCACACAGCTCTTGTTGACCTGGGTTCCTTATCACATTTGGTTAAACTGGTCATGTCAAATTTGGGTGTTAAAATTGACCCCAATCTTAAACTCGACCGACAAATTAGTTGTGTGGGAAAGTCTAGTTTCTTTCACTTAAGACAGCTTGCAAAAGTAAAATCTGTTCTGCCCAGGGATCTGTTTGAAATTGTGATCCATGCTTTTGTAACTACTAGACTTGACTATTGTAATGCAATTTATACTGGCTTGAGTGAAAATGCACTTTCCCAACTGCACCTGGTCCAAAATGCTGCAGCTTGGCTTTTAACAGGAACACGGAAACATGAACGTATTTCACCAGTTTTAGCTTCACTCCATTGGTTGCCAGTGCATTTTAGAGTTGATTTTAAAATTCTTCTATTTGTTTTTAAATGTTTGAATGGCCTTGCCCCCTCCTACCTGTCTGACCTGATCCACCCCTATGCCCCCCCTCGTGCTCTCAGGTCAGCAGATCAGCTGCAGCTTGTGGTTCCAAAAACTAAAAAGAAGCTTTGTGGGGATCGTGCCTTTTCTGTTGTCGCCCCAAAGTTGTGGAACCAGTCGCCCTTAGTTGTTCGACAGGCTTAGTCTCTGCCTGTCTTTAAATCATGTCTGAAAATGCACTTTTTCTCATTGGCTTTTAATCAATGAGTGACATGTCTGTTTTTTTATGCTGTTTTTGTCAGATTTTAATTTGTCTTTGTTTTTAAGATGGTTGTATTTTGTTCTTAGCCCGCTTTACACCTTGTGTTATCACTAGTTTTACTTACTTATTTACTTATTTAATCCCTTGTTTTATGTTTGGTGTACGGCACTTTGGCCAGCTGTAAAGTTCTTAAAGTGCATTATAAATAAAGTTGGTATGGTATGGTATGGTATTTGCAGGCTAATTGGCAAACTCACTCAAACTTTGTATATTTGTCAAAATATCACTTTTATTGGATCATATCCTACCAGATTTTTCCTTTAAGATTTACCAACAAGTTGGAGTGGTCTATAGTCCTTTTTACTCAGATAGAAAGTAAATAGCGCCCTAAGTATCTCAGAGCTCAGCGTAGAGGATGTGCACTGGCCGCTATCTTGCCCAGCCTCTCCTTTGTAAAAGGAACACCTCTCATTCCAACCAAGGTGTGGCAGTATGATGACGTCTTGCATCCGCAACCCCCATGGAGGGGGTTTAAAAATGAATGTGGGCTGTGTACAGTAAACAAACATATCAACACGACCAGAAAGATGTCAAACTGGGGAGATGCTTAGATCCGTGAGCTGTTGTCACTTCGGGCAGAGGACTCTATCCATGCTAATATTTGTGGAAAGTTGAAAGACTTTGGAGAGGTTAGCTATGCTATGGTCGGGCTATTTCTGAAGTTATAGGTCACACTACACACTGTGCTGTGGCACTGCTCCTTTGATTCCAGAACGCAGGTCCGCTGTGTAAAAGTCCAGCCTGTCTCACCTCTGTTACTCCTTTGGCTTGGCTGTGTATATCGGTCAATAGTGGCAAAAAGGTGGAATTATCATCTGCATAAAAGTGGCTCTAGAGAGCAGTGCAGTAAAAGACTGCTTTGTTGTTCTACAGTATTGTTCTGCCTACATGGAAGTTTAGTAACAAAAAGTCCATGACAAAACAAAGTGGAAATAGAACTTAAAGGGAGAGGGCAGGATGTATGCAGGGAAATACACCAACACACACTAACAGAGGGTCAGAAGATATGACTGACAATGATTATTTGAAATATTTAGGAAAATATTATGTACTTACATTGACCTGTG
Source organism: Sphaeramia orbicularis (assembly GCF_902148855.1). Lineage (NCBI taxonomy): Eukaryota > Metazoa > Chordata > Actinopteri > Kurtiformes > Apogonidae > Sphaeramia > Sphaeramia orbicularis. The sequence continues at coordinate 50,150,424 of NC_043963.1, forward strand.
GGGAACCATGGGTTGCAGATGTGGTAGTTTTTATCCTGGGAGAGCTGACTTTTGGGAAAAGATGTTAGTCTATATATAAGTACTTGCATAAAAATTATTTGGTCAATTATGATATATTTTCCTTTTTCAGCACCTTGTGAAAACTTAAGCCCAGTTCACAGAGGGGCTCACTGCCTCCCCTGCCAGCTCAGACATTTTATAACAGTATTCTAGTGGATTATGAACATGATAAAAGTAATATGATGCACCTTTCTGTGCAGAGTGGACCTCTCTTTGCTTTTTCCTGTCCGCCAGTGATCCACAGGACAGCCATCTCTTTTGGCTGTGCCTGAAATGACAGTATGGTCTGTTACATCCATTTCTGCCACCTTTGTTCTCACTGTAGTCCATGTAAAATGGGCAGTTAGTCCCTTGGAAGAAGCCAGTGAATCTTAGCATCATCTCATGCCCACACGAACCCGCTTGGCTTTACAATCCGAATAATTTTGTCATACTGGAAAAGCTTGTAATAGCGACAAAATAATAACAACATCCCTACAGCGCCATGTTTGATTGTTTGGGGAACATGCTAACTTGGGAAACGCGTTAACATAGTAGTGTTGCGCTGTTCCACATCATAGAAGTATGCCAAACTGCAGCAGTCAGCTTTCCCCCTTGCAACTGCTTAGCAATGTGAATTAAATTAGTCCCACCTGACTTTAAAAAGGGAATTGAAAGAAAAAGATATATAATGTCGAGATGGGACTAATCCTCAACTGTAGGTACCAAATTGGTCACTTAAAAACATCTCAATTTCTCATAACACACACAGACAAACACGCTCTGAGACCTTCCAGTATTATAATATAGACTAGCAGGTTGACCCATGGAGAACCACGGGTCATATTAATACCAATATTAATGAATTAATTACTGAAGTTAGTAAATTTGTTGTTCCTGTTTTTAACTTCATTTCTGGTCATGCAGCATGGTACTGTGCTTCCTGTCAACATTTCCCATCATGCAGTGTGGTACTGTGCTTCAAGTCAACCGAGTAACGTGACTGTTAATGCTTTTGTATTTCAAAATGACTAATAAGTCCCAAAATATTGATCTTATCAACTTGCCGAGATAATTCATGTGGAGATGGGACTATTCCTCAACTGTAGGTACCAAATCGGTCAGTTAAAAAACATTTCAATTTCTCAGAACTATGCAGATACACGCACACACACACACACACACACACACACACACACATCCTTATTCACAGACACTCTGAGACCTTCCAGTATTATGATATAGATAGATTTTACCTTAAAAGTCTGTCTGAAGTGTTGTACACTCATGTAGGTATAGATCTACTGGAGAAGATGCTGGTGCTGGATGGAGACGAAAGGCCCACAGCTGAATTGGCTCTGGAGCACCCATACTTTGACACCTTAAGGGATCCAGATGACCTACCTGAGCCTACACCTTATGATGACAGCCACGACAATGCCACAATGTCCCTGGACGAGTGGAAGCGTAAGTGACTGCAAACATCGAGGACAAACATATGATGTATTACTACAAATAAGACTTTAATTTTATTGGATTTTGGTGCTTCCTCTATTTTACAACAATATTTTTTCTGTCAAATTAACAATGTTTTCAGTAAATTCTATGTTAAGTGATGACAGTTTATACCTTGACTTCATATGTTCCACGATTTTCTCATTCAGAGATAATATGATTTGTGTTTTCTTCAGTGAAAACAGTCTCTCACTACACAATAGAGGTTATGATTTTACATGGACTCCCAGTGTTGTTTTCCAGTTGTTATAAACAATTGTATAAAGTATCACTACATAAAACAACAAATTTAAGAAACAAAGGAGAAAAGTAAAAGAAAAAAAGACATTTAACAACATGTACCAAAAAAAAGACAATGTGCTTAAATGTCCCTGTGTACATTTAATCCACATACTTGTCCAGCGTTCTAAAAGTCTTCACCAAACATTCCGATGTTTTTTGAGAGAACAACTTCACTTAATGTCCTAATGGATAATAATAATAACAATGATAATAATAATAAGAATAAGAATAATAATAATAGCGCAGTTGAGTAGAGGCTGCACATACCGAAAACAAGAAAAGCACTTGGAGAGCGCAGACCTCCGCCAAGACAGATCTGGCTCCTGTGCTTGTTTGTTTGTTTGTTTGTTAGCAAGATTACTCAAAAAGTTATGGATGGATCTTCATGAAATTTTCAGGAAATGTTGATACTGGCACAAGGAAGAAATGATTAAATTTTGGTGGTGATCGGGGGCTTGCCCCGGCCCCTCCCCCTTGGGGGTGGAGCAAGCCCTTGGCCCGATCACCACCAAAATTTAATCATTTCTTCCTTGTGCCAGTATCAGCATTTCCTGAAAATTTCATGAAAACCCGTTCATAACTTTTTGAGTTATCGTGCTAACAAACAAACAAACACGCAAAGTGATCACAATACCTCCTAGTGGAGGTAACAAATACTTGTGCTCTTGTGTCTACAGGGTTATGTTTCAGGGAAGTGAAAAGCTTCGTGCCATTCCCACGGAGAGACTCCAAGAGGAAAAACACTCTCACTATGTCTCCGTGACAGACCAAACATTGTGTAACTCCTGATGCCCCAGTCAATATGACCAACTGCCAATGGTGCCCTTGCATTTTCCAACTATGGAAACACACTTTTACCCTGAACAAGTCTGGATTTTCAATCAGTGTGGGAGAATAATTATTTTAAAACAGCTGTACCGTTTTTTGCTTGTTTTTTTATGGTTTACTGTTTTGTTCAGGGTTTGTTTTGGTTTTTTTTTGGTATATGCAATCTGTTTTAATATAGATATGGCTGTATGTAACTGATTACCTGTTTTAGAATAGTCTTACATCTATATCATGACCAAATGCCACAGGATTTACCCTAAGTTTACTGGAAAATTATTTTCCGTTTAAACCATATGAAATGGTTTGTACTGAGTTCTGTTTTGCACTTAGCAGTAAACAATGCATACGTAAGGAGATTCAAGTGATAAATGCTCCATGTAATTTATGCCCTGCTCAATTCTCTTAATCATTAAATATGATGCAGTCCTGAAGAAGCTATGTTTCATGTCCTTAAATTAAAGTTGAGCAATCAGTAAGTCTGCTTTTTGTCAAATAAATATAAAGATGAGTTTTGCCTGTAAATACCCTGAAATTTACGATCACTGAGGAATCCCAGGGCGGTTGGCAATGGTAGTGTAAATATGCAATATATTACCTGTCAGTCAGAATGTGACAATGACAGTGTGTATGATGTGTGTACTGTATCACACTGTTGTGGTTTAGTAACATCTGTCATGACCTCATGGAGATGTTACTGATATTGTACATTGGTACATTTCAGGTTTGCAGTAACACATTCATAAGTTATGAAATACAGTTAAGTGGTTTTGTTA